>NC_052049.1:85433304-85590804 GCF_903992535.2 Arvicola amphibius | reverse complement strand
GAATCCATTGACCAGTGGTCCAGAAGCCATCAGCCATAGCATCAGCCCTGATGGAGATATGGCTGTGGACAATTTGGGTTACAGAAGTTAGCTGTGGGGGATCTGAACTGTGGGATTGTTACTGCGTTAGCAATTTCTTAAGACATTGCTGCTGAAATAGCTAGGTCTTTATGAGCCCTTTTTTATCTTTATCTGCCTGTTCTCAGCACAGCACTTGAAGAATTAAGAAATATTAGGACCCCCTTCAGTGCCATAGCCGTTGTTGGTTTGGGCTACTCCATCCCCACAACTGACTTCTTTCCATGCTAATAGTAATCAGTCCCTTCTTGTTACTGCATAAACAAAACACATTTGTTTGCATAACTCTGGGATGTGGGTTTGCATTATTTCTCCCAACATTGAGATAATAAAGTAAACATGGAAAGAAATTGAATAATTTATTCAAAATGGGACAAATCGAAATCTGGCTGTCAGAGGGACAGTGCTGGTAATACTTTCCGGAGAAGGCAGAAGCTAGAGTTATGCTGAGTCAAAACCTAGCACCAAATCATATTGGCTTAGCAACACCATAATAGTAGATTCTTCTCTAGGACCGATGGTAACTCCAACCATGCATACTTGGCTAGGTTTATAGTTCAAGACACGAGTTCGCTCATAATAGGTAGGCCTTGAATCTAATTAGACTGATGCCGGGTACTCCCATGGTATATTGCTATAGGAGTCTACTGCCATCCTCTCCCCTCTTACTGCCACTGTTTTCTAAATGTGGTTTGACCATCTTGTAATTACTTTCTTTCTCATTTGCCACGTTCCCTATAGTTTGATTATTCTTTTTTAAGCACTCTTTACTTCTTTTCTCTTTACTTCAATGTACTTATTCATGATTTTTTTACTTTTTATCACTGAATCATTTTCACAAAACACCTCATGGTTATAAAAGCACGTCTTTACAGATAACAATGTAGTTTTGCTTGCACATAAAACCTAATACTTTTAATTATATACTATTTGGAAATTGGTACTGATCACACAACTTATTTTAAATAATGTAATTACTAATTGTTATAATGATAAAGTAACTTTAATAATTTTGTCCTTTCTATTTTATGCCAGACTTAAAAGTGATGCTTGTCTCATCATAACAATAGAATGGTATTATGAATTAAACAGTATGCTTACGTATAAGAATATAGTTCACTCACTTTTATACTTCTGTGTTTTTCATATTTCTCATCTGCATCCTTTTATTTAACTTAAAGAATTCCTTTAGCATCTTGGAAGGTAATCCTGAGGATGTTGATTGTTCTTTCATTCTGAAGAACAAATGTTTCACATGTGATTTCTTGGTCAGCCATCCATGTTTATGTTCTACAGGTTGAATACTCCTGGTACGCAGAGTTCCTGATGAAAGATCTACCAGAAGCATAGTGAAGTTCTCTTGTATGTCATGAGCAGCTTTTCTCTTGTTGTCTTCCAATTATCTTTGTCTTTTGATGACTTGGTACTACCATGTTTAGTCTCTGGGCTGATTCTGGCTGGAGACTTGAGATAACTCCTAAAATAACAGATTCTCTCTCTCTCTCTCTCTCTCTCTCTCTCTCTCTCTCTCTCTCTCTCTCTCCATCTCTCTCTTTTACTTTCACCCCTCCTCACTCTCTCCCTCTAATTTTCTCCTTGGAATCCCACACTGCATCCTTGGAATCCCATACTGCATATACTGGTTGTCTTAATAGTATCTCATAAACATAGCAGGCTTTCTCCACTTTTCCAGTTTGCTTCTGATTGAAGTGAACTGCTCATTGATGTGTCTGTTGGTTCTTGGATTTTCCTGCTTGAATGAGTCTGTTCTCAAAATTATTTCCTTTCATTCCATTTTTATATCCCTCAGCTCAACACTTTCCTTTCTTTCTTCTTCCCTTGCCCACTGTCCTTATGTGATGATTGTCTGACTTCTTTTGTAGCTAACTGCCCTCTTTATAAGCTATCAAGATTCATTGTTAGAGAACTCACAAATCTGGTTTTTGGAGGGCCATCAGAAAATTATTGTGTTACTTTGGTAAGATCATGTTCTTTTTTATGTTTTTAAATTTTCCTTGAAGTCTGATTTTGCTGTCTTTTTATTAAATAAATTCAACTCCTCTAGAATAATATTTATATTTTTATATTTTTGTGAATTTATACATGGTAGACTTCAGTGAGGAAAAGTAAACCAATCAGCTGGTACAGTGTCTATGTGGGTGCCACTCACTACTTAGAACTCCACAGCCTGCTTAAGAAAAGATTCTTCCAGTCACACAAAGCCAGGCTGGTGCTAAGTGCTTGCCATTTGCTTCCTCAAAGCTGGTGCCTTGAACTTGTTAAAGAGTAGTACTTTCCCCTGTAAAAGCAAGTAATATCCCTGCACATCCTCACACACTGCCATAAGAAGCTGTGTGGCTATGGAAGGGGTGTGGAGAACGTAGGCACGCACAGGCTGGTGAGTGGGATGTGCACCCAAGACTCTCAGCCTCACTGTGGAGGGATGAAGCAGTTAAGGAAAGGCTGAGATCCCTGTCCTGTCATCTTGGTGACGCGCTCACTGATACTCCTATTGATTTATACATCATTCTCACAAATAGGGATCTTAGGGGCAGGTGTGAAAAACCCTCTCCTGTGAACAATGAGGGAGCTCACCAAAGTCATTTAAGTAGCATGTGATGGATAGGCTGGGTTTTAAGTGCAAGTCAGGGTCTCAGATTGCCTTCTTACACATTATACTGTAGAGATAAGTTAGGAAAAACCAGCAATAAGGATATTTTTAAAATAAATATGAGCTCATGTATAGGACATGGACAGGACTGAACCGATACTTTTCCTGGCCCTGGATTGACAGGAAGCATCAACCTACCTTTAACTGAATCTATCTTCACACATGGATACCGTTTCTGTTCTGGGGTTTGGCTATATATTCCCACGTGGGTTCTAATCAAATCCATTTAAGTGTCTGTACCTGTTTCAACTAGAACGTCTCCAAAAAGAAAAAAGAAAAAATCAAACACAGAAAGTATCTTAAAAATGACACCCCCAGGGTATTCCATGGAAGGAAATTAAAATGCCATTTCAGTGGGGAAAAAATTTGAATTTATAACAGTGGATATTTCAGTCTGTTATTTTGGAGCTTGGCAGTATTACAAATTTATTGGCTCCTTTTTAAAGGAAAACACTATAGGGAGTCTGAAGTCTGATTCGATTTATGTTTGCGTAGCCATGCCCCCGATGACCCCACAGATCGAGTCAGCCTTGAGGAATATCCTTATTTTAAAAATGTAAAATCAGAATAATTCTTCCTCTTTTTTCTCAAGGTTTTTTTTTTTTTTGTGGTTTTCATGAGGCGTGGTCTCCTCACATCCCCTCCCTCAGGTTATCCATTTTTAATTGTCTGTAGATCTTAGCATCCTGATGCCAGGGACAAAATCATGGCTCTATTCTGTCAGCCCCCCACCCTTTCCTCATGTATTCACTGAAATAAGCTTAGCAGCCTTCTGCACCTCTGTGTGGAAGCAGGCAAAATGTCAGCCCTCCCATGGCTTCCACACACAAGAGAGCTCTGGGAGACCACTGGTTTCTCACCCAGACTGCCGTGGCTCTGGTCTAGCTGTTCTCATGAATGTTTTAACACTTGGGTCTCATGAGCTTGAGAAGCACTTTTGTCGCAGATGTTCACAAGGTAACCTTCAGCATCAGCACATTCTCCATAAGCCATGGAGAGGTGCCTCTTCAATCTATACAAAGAACACTCCCCACCATACATGCATGGACAGGTTAGAGGTGAATATTTGGAGCAAACCTTTAAAATGGCAAAGGCTAAACATGTGTTGGTTGGTTCTAAGGGAAATAAAAGAACAGAAAGGGGAGAAAGGGGGCAATAAATAAAATGCCTACCGAAATTTAGAAAGGGGTGCCTAGAAAGGAAGAGGAAAATAGCATACCTGTAGCGCAAATCCTAACTGGTATTAATAATAAAAACCCATAGTCATATATCAGAGTGAAAGCTGAAAGATCAGAGAAGTAAAGGAGCCAGCCACTAGAGAGACCTTTTACCTCTCGGGAATCCCCAGACAAAAGTGAAAAATATCCTGCCTCCATGAATCTTCAAACAGAATAGGCTACCCTGTCTCTACCAATCCTCAGACTGAATGAGCAGACTGAATGCCTTGAGTTCCTGTCTCCTCCCACCTTATATTCCTTTCTCCACCCAGCACTTCCTGTCTCCACCTTCCAAATGCTGGAATTAAAGATGAGTGACTCCCAAATACTGGGATTAAAGGTGTGAGCCATCACTGCCTACCTCTATTTCTCTTTGAGACTGGATCAATCTAGTGTAGCCCAGGGTAGACTTGAACTCACAGAGATCCATCTATGTCTGCCTCCTGAGTGCTAGGATTAAAGGTGTGTGCCACTACTGCCTGGCCTCTATGGATAACTAGTGGGTAGCTCCATACTCTGATCCTCAGACACGCTTTATTTGTTAGAGTACAAACAAAATACCCCTGTGTTGCATGTTGAAATTGCTACCGTAGGTGGATCTGTAGTGGAAAGGAGAGGTTGGGAAGACTGGAAAGGAGAAGAGAACATAGGGTGTGTGTGATACCCTCCCTGCATAGGGAAAGTATGGGGTTTCTATATCCATTTTCTTCTTCAAGCTGCAATATGATCTCACATGATTGTAAACGGAGACTTGACATTTGTTTCCTGGCCATCCAGATCCAAATAATCACACAGAAATTATATTAATTACAACACTGTTTGGCCAATGGTTCAGGCATATTCCTACCTAGCCCTTACATGTTAAATTAAACCATTTCTATTAATCTATATATTGCCACAGACTGTGACTTACTGGTAAGGTTCTGGAGTTTTTCTCCTTCGACAGCTATGCGGTGTCTCTCTGACACTGCCTTCTTTCTCAATACATTTAGATTAGTTTTCCCACCTAGCTCTATTTTATCCTGCCATAGGCCAAAGCAGCATCTATTAATCTGTGTTAGCCACGTGGCTCCATACCTTATTCAGCGAGGCAGACACATCTTGCTTCTTCTGTGGCTAGGACAGGACTGCAGAAAACTTTCCTCTTCCTAGAATTCCCATTGCTCTGACTCTACTTCCTGCCTGGTCACTGGCCAATCAGCGTTAATTTAAAATATAATTGACAGAATACAGACCATTGTCCCACACAAGGCCAAGCCAGTACTTTATTCATTTATAGAAGCAACACATAGACAGAAGGACCTCCCACACCAGAACCATGCTAAAAATACAAAGATAAAAAAAAAATGCCTGCTCTCCATAGACACTAGCTGGTGCGGGAAGAATGCTTTCTGGAAAAAGGACTTGCTTCCTCTTGTGACTTGTCTCCCTTACTTTTGTCCCTCCCAGACCTCAGTTGATGGTTACCTTCTGTCTCTCCTTGTGATCTCTGCCTCTAGAATAACAAGAGGATGAACGATAGCTTCCCATCTACTGTGCAGTGACTGTCTAGACACTTTGCCAGTGTGTTCATAGTTCAAATGGAGAAAACAGATTCTAAGGAACTCAGTGAGACCCCAAAGCATCTGGTTTGTGACAAATGCAGGAATGAGAGCCCAGGGGCTTCCAGTGTGAAAGGCTGTGATCTTTCTATCATACTGCTGGCTTTCAGAACAACATCATACAGACAAGAAAATAAAAAACAAACAAAAAACTGGCAAAGGGAAATAAAATTAGTCATGTAAGAACTTGCAAGAAACATTAAAAGTAAAATTTTCAATACACAATTTCATAAGGAGAACAGCATTTTAAGTCAGAAAAAAATACAAGCATTTGCTATCAAAACAGACTGAGCATGTATTTATAAAGCCAAGAAATTTAGCTTTGTGGAAAAGCAGAGTACATTACTTCTGATTTTATTAATTTTACCACAGTTCTTTCTGTTTCTTTGTAAGGACTGATACAGGTTGAGAGAGCTAAGAAGGGAGAAAGAAAGAAAGAAAGAAAGAAAGAAAGAAAGAAAGAAAGAAAGAAAGAAAGAGAGAGAGAGAGAGAGAGAATGATGGGGGCAGGGAAGAAGGAAGGAAACAAGGGAAGGAGAAAGAGAGAGGAGAGAGCTAGGGAAAGAGGGAGCTAAAAATTGAGGGAGAAAGAGAGGGAAAGAGGGAGGGAGGCAGAGAGGGAGGGGGGAGGCAGAGAGGGAGGGAGGGAGGGAAGGAGGGAGGGAGGGAGGGAGGGAGGGAAAAAGTTTGTAAATTACCCCTGACAATCTGGATTTTATTCACACTAAGGTGCAAAATGGCCTCTCTATTTTATTCTACTAAATATTTTCAGGATTGCAAAAATATTTAAGCAAGTTAGCTCTGATAAGATTTAACCATGATGAGGTTGCCTGTGTCACTTCAAGACACAAAGAAAAAGCACAAGGAAATTTTATTCTATAACTTGGCTATTTTTCCCCAGGTCTCAGATCTCTCGGAAGTCGAGATCTGGCAGGAATCCAATTTCTAGTCAGAGAATTCCATTTTGGTCCTATCCATTCACATTACAATTCCCCTTAAAATTCATATCAACAAATTTATTTTCTGCCGTTGGTTACATCTGACAGGGAACTATAGCTAAAATCTATGTTGATAGCTGGATGCATCTAAGATGCCAGTTCAGAGTCAAAATGTGTGTATTCCATAATGCTTGCCACACATGCTTCCTAACAACCAGGTGTAGATGTAATGAGTTAATATATTTGGGAATGATAACAAATATGTCCTCAGCAGAAACACCGGTTTATAAGCATTGTTCCCCTGCAGGACTCCCCAGACGCAGAGTAGATGACAGCAGACCAAGCACCCACAAGTGAAATGCAGCTGCCTCGGGGAGCAACCCTTGCATCTGAGGTTTCAGTATTACAAAGCAATGCAGCAATATCTCGGCGAGCTCTAATTCCCTAAGTCTTTCAGATTTAGAACCGACAAAGGCTTTTCGTTTGAAGAACAGCAGTATTTTAAGAAGGCTGAGTGTGATTTTTGAAGTGGCAATCACTCCTTGCAGGCAGCTTGTCGCCTTCAAAGGAAGGAAGACCTAGGAGTTCATCAGAGCTGGCTTTAGATCCTAGCTCAAAAAGTGATTCAGATGGGTGACCCTGGATCCTGTCATAGCCTCTGTAGAAGTGGAGTTGATAATGCCATCTTGCCATAAGCTTGATAAAGAAAAAAAGAAAAGAAAAAGTAGAAAGAACGGCAGATGCATTCTGTAAATGATGGCTGCTGTCATTATTGTTCCCATAATTCCCAGGGCTTTCCTGATTCTTAGTGCTGTGCAGATAGGTAAAGGGTGTTAGCTGCGGTGCTGCCATAAGCCTGGGAGTAGCTCTGGTGCTTTGATGATTCTCCTGTCCTCTCTGTAAAGACGTCATTTACGGAAGTAGAAACTGAGTCTCTGATAGAGACTGGCCATCCTAGGGTTGCTGTGCAGCTAATGTACCATTTACCTTTCTTCTTACAAAAGATCTGACAAAAACGTGTCAGCGAAGAATTGATTTTGGCGTCCAGTTGAAGAGGACAACACGTGGGGAAAGCATGGCAGCAGAAACTTTAGGCAGCGAATCAGACTGCAACCCCAGTCAGGAAGTCAAGAGAAATGAATTCTGGGGTCCAGCTGTCCTTCTCCTCTCTCTTCTGTCTGCAAATTCCACCCTTGGAAGGTTGTTTCACGGTGATCTTCCAACATCAATTCTCTGTATCCAGAAAATCTCTCGTAGACATCTCCAGAGGTTTGCTTCCCAGGCTGCTCAAGATCTTGTTTAAGTTCAAGATCAAGATCAAATTGGCACAATCTCAAATCACCTAAAAGACAAACTGGAAGACAATATTAAATTACCATATGACAATATTAAATTACAGTATTAAACTACCACCATTAGCAAGTGCAGTGACAAATTTGTAAAACCAGCTAAGCAGTGTTCAAATGATCTCTTTAGAAAATGGTTTGGTTTGCACTTCTCTGATGGCTAAGGATGTTGAGCATTTCCTTAAGTATCTTTCAGCCATTTGAGATTCCTTTGCTGAGAATCCTCTGTTTAGATCTGTACTCCATTTTTTATTAGATTATTTGTTCTTTTGATGACCAATTTCTTGAGTTCTTAGTAGATTTCGAAAGTCAGTCTTCTGTCTTATGTGGGGTGGGTGAAGATCTTTTCCTGTAGGCTGTCATTTTGTCTTGTTGACTGTGTCTTTTGCTTTACAGAAGCTTCTCAGTTTCTGGAGGTCCCATTTATTAATTGTTTCTCTCAGTGTCTGTGCTGCTGGGGTTATATTAAGGAAGTGTTTTCCTGTGCCAATGCATTCAAGTTTACTTCCCACTTTCTCTTCTATGAAGTTTAGTGTACCATCTTACACCTTTAAGAATGGTCAAGATCAAAAACACTGATGACAACTTAAGCTGGAGAAGATGTGGGGTAAAAGGAACACTCCTCCATTGCTTATGGTAGTGCAAATTGGTACAGCCCCTTCAGATATCAGTATGGATATTACTCAGAAAATTATGAAACAACCTTCTTCAAGACCCAATTATACTACTTTTGGGTATATATCGGAAAGATGCTCAATCGTGCCACAAGGACATGTGCTCAACTATGTTCATAGTAGCTTTCTTTGCTTGTCATAGCCAATGTTATTCTTTTGGTCCCCGCCCCTTTCCACGCCCACTCCCAGCGACCTCTGGTCTCTTGGAGTCATCCTGAATCTCTTCCCTCTCTCTCTTCTCACTGCCCCCTTTTGCGTGTGCACACGCGCCCTCTCTCTCTCTCTCTCCCTCTCCCTCCCTCTCTCTCTCTTGCTCTCTCTCTCTCTCTCTCTCTCTCTCTCTCTCTCTCTCTCTCTCTCTTTCTCTCTATCCCCCTCTTTCTTTTCCTCCCTCCCTTGACCCGCACTGTCGAGCACACCCTTCCTTAATAAATAATCCTCCCACGCACGTGGTCGCGTCCTGGGTCTCCCTTCCTCCGGCTCCGCGATACACCCCACGCCAAAAAGAAGAACAACAGCCAGAACCTGGAAACAACCTAAATGCTCCTCAACTGAAGAATGGATAAGGAAAATGTGGTACATTTACACAATGGAGTACTACACAGCAGAAAAAAATGACATCTTGAAATTTGCAGGGAAATAAATGGATCTAGAGAACATCTTATTGGAAGAGGTAACCTAGAACCAGAAAGACAATTATCACATATACTCACTCATAACTGGCTTTTAGACATAAAGCAAAGAAAAACCAGCCTACAATTCACAGTCTCAGAGAACCTAGACAATAATGAGGACCCTAAGAGAGACATACTTGGATCTAATCTACATGGAAAGCAGAAAAAGACAAGATCTCCTGAGTAAATTGGGAACATGGGGACCATGGGAGAGGGTTGAAGGGGAGGGGAGGAGAGGGGAGTAGAGAAGAATATAGAGCTCAATAAAATCAATAAAAATAAAAAGGATGGAAAGGGTACAGACTATTAAAAAGAAAAAGCAAATGGCTTGGACCTCCATACTGCCCCTCATAGCTTCTACCATGCTTCAGCCTTGCTGAGCTGTCTTCCTTGTTAGCACTGGCGGTAGGTTGAGCTGCTATGTGGGTGAGGCACTCTCATATCTTCTCATGTTTCTCCAACCACATCTCTTCCCTGATGCACAAGTCCTTAGTCCATGCAAACTGGAGTACACGACTCCTCAGCACACCAATAATGACCCTACTTTGCTATCCTTCCAGTTAGTACTGTCCTTCGGGGACTTGTATGTTAACAATTTGGTTTCCACTTCTTGGCACATTGGAAAGATAGTGCAAAGTTTAAGATCTGGAGCCTTGTGGGAGGACTCTGCACTCGGAGGAGATGGGAACCTGGTCTTTTCCTCCCTCTCATTCCCACTCAACATGAGGACTGCACCACATGCTGCCACCATTGCTGGCCCAACAGTAGGGTCAGTCTGTTACAGAATGAAGGCTTTTCTCTGTATGAACCACTGCCTCAGGCCTCTGTTAGAGAGCCTGGAAACTTACTGCAGTGACGAGGAACACCAAAGAATGGAAATGTCATTTCCAGAGCCTTGCGAGCTCTAACCTGAGTTCAGCTGCCAGCACTGCTGACATCTCTGCCCCGCAACAGCATCTATAAGGATGCTTTCTAGGTTCTCCCAGCCTTACTAGGTCATTCCGATCTTGATGTTGTCAACTCTGTGAGCCAAGCATTCCCAAGAACTCTCAGCAATTTTGAATTCCTAAAAGCGTCTTGATAAATTCATTGTTTCCCAAGCCATCCAACATCTTTTTGTTGACTTAACTCGAACCCATTCACAGTTCTCTGAACATTTACATCTGCTCGCTCTGGGCACGGTCACATGCATTGCCATGTTCTGCTCATTTTCAGTGTGTTTCTGAATTTTCTCCAGCTAAGCTATCAGGGCATTCAGAGCAGACACTGTTGAGTATATAATTCTCAATGTGCCTCTCTGAGGGCTTAAGATAGTGTGTTGAATAAAACATGTGTAGTTCAGTTGGGTAATTGACTACCCCTAGAGGTTCAAAGTCACCTCTTTGGCCTCAGTATAATGTGTTTCCTAACATCCTGACATCAAGCTAGTTCTGGAATTTTCCAAATCATTAGAATTCTTTGCCAAACCAATCTGAGCTGTGATGGACAGGATGCATCCCTGTCTGTAATATTTCCCTGGTGCTGTGGCTTATTAGAGATTGCAGGCTTGGGAGAAACTGCTTAACAACAAAAACAAAATTCATTCAGGGTAACTTGATGTCTGATCTTCCTTTAAAAAGTATCTTAGACACAAGCATTTGAGAGCATTGCTTAGCACTTTAATCACAGAAGGCAAACCTCAGACATCCAGCACTCCTCTGGCACTGGCAGGGCCCACTGTAATAATAAGTGCCTGCCTTTCCCTGTGTTCAGGAGGTGAAGGCTACACCTCAGAGTCACAAGCTCACACTGAAGCCTGCCAGGCTCTGGTCCCTTGGCCCTGTGTTCTGATTATCCGAGGCATGTTTTCTTCTGTAGGAAGGTTGCTCTTTGTGAAAGAACTTTGTTAAATCAATAGGGTTTACTCTAAATCTCTTTCACATGAAAAATACGCATACACATAAAGCACACTGTGTACGTAAAATATTTTGAAATATTTAAAATTTTCCCTTCGCACAAATTTTGTATACTATTTTGAAATAATTCCGTGTATATTTTATTGTGTTTATTTCTCAAAATAAACTGAGAATTTAGACAGATATGGTAGAGAGATGCAAATATTGGTCATTGATTGGCTCCAATTCACACAGCTGAAGGTCTTGCCTTTGCCTTTCTCAGCTGACTGCCTTGCTGCTTCTTATTGTTGTTACTGATAATCAGCATTTCTACACTACTGAGATACTGATGCATTCCTCACAGGCATTGTATGTAAACCCTGCTCCTCCTCATGCATAAGGTGAATCAGTCACCCTGATTTTCTTAACAGCACAACAAAGACCTCAGCATAGAAGCAAACATCCTGCTGTTTCTAAAAGCTTTCAGCTTAGAAATCACAGTTCACACCTTGACCCTCCCTCATCACTCTGATACACTGAGATGCCAGCATTGACACCTAAGGAATCTACCAGTTACGGTAGATTCTACCAGTCTGTCATTGGTAAATAGCTGCAGTCAGTTCTTGGGTTTAGAACTTTGTTTTCTTTGCAGTTTTCTCAAAAGAAGAAAACATCAACTTTTTTCCTAGTCTTTAACTTAAACTTCTTCAACTAAGTACCAGAAAGTTCCAGAAAGATACTGCTTCTTCGGGCTGGGGAGATGGCTCCATCAGAAAGGTGCTTGCAATATAAACATGAGGGACTTGAGTCCACATCCCCAGCATCTTTTTGAAAAGTTGGGCATGCAAATTTGATGGGGAAAAGCCCAAAAGGCCTTAACCCTACACAAAGAACGACAGGCAACTGAGGATCTTGGGAGCAGGAGAGGTGACCCTCCCCAGGGAAGAGCACTACAATGGGTTGTTCAGTGCCAAATGGTCAGCTCTTAAAACAGTCATCCTAGTAAAACTATATATGTGTGTGTATGTATGTGTAGGTGTATGTATGTATATATGTGTATGTATGTATTTCCCATACATATATATTTCATATATGTATATATATATTTATATATTTCATTAATACACACACACACACACACACACACACACACACATACCTGCTGTAGGAATTCTTGCAGCCAGTGGTCTTTAATTTACCCACCCACTTGGGCAGGCCCTCATACACTATATTTGCTGATATAAGGCATGTGTCTACTCTCTCTCTTCCTACTGTAGCAATTTGGTTACTGTTCCCTGTTCGAGCAGAGCATTGTGATCTGTGAGTCTACCCTTAAATAAATAACCCTCTATTATATTCATTTCTGAACTAGTGTGAGATTTCTTTTAAGTGTCCTTCTTCACACACACATATACATGCTGAAAAGTTGAAAAGGGGTATGAATTTTGAGCAGGGAATGATGTATGGGAGGATTTGGAGGGAAGAAAAGAAATGAAAAATGTTGTGATTAAATTACAACCTCAAAAATAAACAGAAAGGAAAGAAGGGAGGGAGGAAGGGAGGGAGGGAGGGAGGAAGGAAGGAAGGAAGGAAGGAAGGAAGGAAGGAAGGAAGGAAGGAAGGAAGGAAGGAAGGAGAAAGAAGCTAGGCATGGCGATGCACCTCAGAAACCCTAGTGCTAGGACTAAAGGGAGAGAGACAAACAGATCCTTCCTAGAACTCACTAACCAGTGAGACTGTCTGTATCTATGAGCTCCAGGCACAGTGGCAGACCATGCCCCCAAAAATAAAGGTGAGGAGTGATAAAGAAAAGACACACAACGTCATAATCTGCCCCCTACACTCACACATATATGCATGTGTACACACATGTGTATACACACATAAAGAATCTCATGGACATATCCTAAAAAAAATAAAAAGGATTCGTTTTTACATCTGCCTGCACTGCCATACTCCCCACAATAATGATAATGGACTGAATCAATGAAACTGCAAGCTGCCACCTCAATTAAATGTTTTTATAAGAAAAAAAAACAAAAAAGAATTAGTTCTTGTCATATAATTATGATACCTGAAGTCATGTGTGTCGGAAGCCTAGCGTTAATCTGTGAAAACAGCTTCCCTGCCAGTATATTATTGAACAGGTGGGAGTCTCTGCAAGTCAGTAATTCAGGAGGTGGGATTTCGAACTAGAACATTTAGCAATTGTTTATTCCTAATAAATCCCGTTGCCTACAGCAGAAGTGATAGCTTCTTCTTCTCTTTTATAAATGACAATTTGTGGTTTTCTTAAGCCCAGAACTTTGAACAAAGGAGAAGAAAAGCAAGCTTTCTCTTTCTCTTGCATATTGGGTAATATTGAAAACCGCCTTTCCATGAGGGCCATTGCTTCCATAAGCATCTAACACAGTGGATGGCGTACAGTGTTCAGTAAACAGACACATCATTAACACAAAGATAAAATGTCTTTGAACCATGTTGCAATCAGCATTTAACTGATGTGAGGCAGACAGTTCTCCTTGCCATGTAAGTGGATATTTTTACAAACATGCCAGAAAGACGATCGCAGGCAGAGTGAGTTACTGACAGACAGTCTGTTGGTGCTAATTCACCTATATGTTCCAGAGAACATAAATGATGCAGTAAATATATTTTCAAATAAAATATGCTAAAACGGTGGATCAGAGTATTCGGAGTTATGAACAAAGAGAAATGTTGGCCCAGCTCCTAGTTCCATTTTCAACATGAGAAATCATAGTCACTCTATGGACATGGTTTTTATTTGTTATTATTCTTTTATATGTTGGATATATTTTATTTGCATGTATGTCTGTGTCCACTTATATGCCTGGTACACGCAGAGACCAGAGGAGAGTGTCATATCTCCTGGAACATGAGATATAGATAACTGTGAGCCACCAAGTAGTTGCTAATAATTAAACCCAGGTCCTCTTGAAGAGCAGTTTTTGATTACTGAACCATATCTGTAATCTCCAATACATTGTTCTCTTAACACTAACTCCTAAGAATGCTCGGGTAACCATTAGTGAAAATGGCCCTATCAACAGGCTTCAAGGCAACCTGTAAGACTCCCCAACCACAAGTCACAGGCCTTCAGGTTCACCTGGCTCATAGTATGCACAATCTCTGTGACTTCTAGGCTGTGGTTCAGTGCTCTTGTCTTGTGTTTTCTGTTCAGAAAAAGTACAAATACAGCCCTGGGTGCTGGGTGCTGGATGTTTATGAATGCAGGGGATAGCGTAGGAAGATTGGGCCCAGGATGAGGAATCAGACCTTCTAGAAGACTTAGTCATTACCTTTGATGTAGCCTTTGCCCCAAAACTATCCCTCAGATATGGTGAAAGTGAGGATTCTGTTTCTAATTTCTCTTTGAAACCCAGATTGAGGGAAAATGTTTAAATATATAATAAAACTTAAAATATCTCCTGATATTTAAAATAATATTGAGCTGGAGGCTTTTCCTTATTCAATAAGTAATTAACTCTTGAAAGGGCTGTTGACAAACTAGACACTAGCAATGTCCAGCACCAACTGTCTTCCATAAGTATCTCCCCCACTTTACTTCCACACTAAATGATTAAGTGATGATGAACAAGAAGTCCCTTCAAAAACAAGACACTACACCAGAAACATCACAACTTAAATGTGCCCTGCGTTTTCCTACTCCCATCAGAGTGATACTTCGTTTCAGCATGCTAGCTTCAGTGTGATAAACTCTGCTCTGATAGTGCAAATTTGTACCTCTCTGCTTCCTGGGATGCCAGGCTTTCAAGGACAGTGCTAGAGATGCCAAGGAGAAGGAAGATGCTGAGTATAACTAGATGATGAGAGGGGCTGTTTGGCATTCTAGGGAGAATGGAGATGCTGTGAGGGATGCTGAGGGAGGCGTTGGGGATGCCAAGCAAAATTGAATAGATGCTTAGAATGTGTATTTTGACATTTCTCCTACCTGTGTTCTGAAATGGAAATTACAGAAATATAGAGAAAAAGCAAAGGAGTCTGGATAAGACTTCGAACAGATACAAGCCTCCAAATCCTGCGTAACTGACCATCAACCAAATAAATGTGAGTACTTGAATTGACAAGAGAGCGATGGGGGCTTCTGCTGCAGTTCAGTGTGGGCATTGGGTCGGTCTCATGTCCCAGGCATTTCACATCAAAGCCTTTTACAGCATCAACTAATTCCCAATGTTAGGACTTTATGTGTTGGAAATTTCTCTCATCAGGCCAATAGGACTGTAGTTAAAAGTAGCTGAGTGCTAGGTGTCCAGTTCGAATCACCAAGGACAGAAGACCAGTCCTGTTTCTAGGGCCAAATTCTCTACGTTTTTCAGATTACTTATTATCCCAATATGCCAACGTGTAACTTTCTCTTAAGCTTCAGGACCTTTCGTAATGGTCTAACCTCAGCAAATCTTGAGCCATTGTCTTTACCAATCACCTTCATTCCACAATCTGCCTTGTAAACCACAGTTTCCCCAACCAACTGACACGATCTTCGAAGGTTAGGATGAAAGTTATTTATAATTTAATCCACAAACCCTCCCGGGTGTTGAGAATATCGTAAGTGCTGGGTAAGGAGCTAGTGAATGAAACAAATTTACATCCCTCAGGGCTGTGCCGGTCCATTGCTTCAAGGACATCTGTCAGTACAAGGATAATTAAATCCACATTGGCATCGAAGGTGGTCCTTACAGGAGCAGCCAAGAACTTCCATGTTAGCAGAAGTCTAAGTTCTCATAGGGGAAAAGATATATAAATAGACACTCCAAGAGGCTCAGGGGTATTAGGAAAAATACATGGATTTCAAGGAAAAGAATTCACCCTTGGCACACTCTCAGAAACTAAGAGCTGAGCCTGGTAACAAAGAGTTAACAAGCATCAGCGCAGATCCGAGTCTGCTGACCACATACTTCTTAGTTAATAGTGTGAAAACAGGCTGCGTGGGTGTTAAATCTGTTTATTTTATAAAGTTAAAGTGCCTTTTAAGATTATTGATTCTCTAGGGAGATTCTCAGCATGGAGTGTTCTAGTATATTAAAAGAGGATTCATTTGGTTACTCTGGACTAATTGTCCTGGTCTTAATTCTATTCCAAACTAAATGTTTCCCTTGCTTTTGTTTCAGTGTTGGAAATAGAATGCAGGGCCCTGTACATATGAGACAAAGCCTATTACAGCCTCACCCTCAAAAGAAGGCAGTTCTTAACTGGATTCAGAAGCTGTAAGTTAAGATTCCTAAGATTTCAGACCACCTCTTGTTCCTGGAGTAATTTGTATACTAGAGAAAGCTAAGAATTGCAAGGTCCAGTCTCTAAACTCAGTCATTCATTCATCAAACCACAGAAATATTGGAGGTAAGGTATAAAAGCCAATGACCAGAGCACATCACTGTGTGGGAGAATACAGTCTAACTCCCTTGGAAATATACTTGATCAGCTGTTGGAAGGAGGCCACTTGTTCATCCCAGCCACCCAGAACTGAAATAAACACACAGAAACTATATTAATTAAAACACTGCTGGGTCCATTAGCTCTAGCTTCTTATTGGCTAACTCTTATATTAATTTAACCCATTTCTATTAATCTGTATATTGCCATGTGGCGGTGTCTTACTGGCAAAGATTCTGCATGTCTGACTCTGGCGACTACATGGTGTCTCTCTGAGTCTGCCCTTTCTCCCAGCATTCAGTCCAATCCTCCCTGCCTACCTAAGTTCTGCCCTATCAACAGGCCAAGGTATTTTCTTTATTCATTAATGATAATCACAGCACAAAGGGGACTCCCACATCAATCAGCAAAGTTTATTTAAATATATATGTTATAAGTTCTATTAATTTATTTATATAAGTCCTATTTATATATGTAAGTATTACTAATTTTTAAATTCATATCTTGCAATAAACATACATTATGGTTATATCATACATTAAGCATAAATTATATTTTTCAGAATATATGTTTACTAATTTTGTGCAATATTAAATGTATAATTTTACTCTATGTAAATATAGTAGATGGATTACAACATATCCAGTCTATATAAATGTGCTTGCATACTAAATTTTATTTTGTATGTACATACACAATAGTTTTTGACTATTTTCTGGAAGGTTTTTGTTCTATGTCTCCACACCTCCCCAGGTTTAGCTCTTCCTCTCTCCTAGACCCATTCCCAGGCTTCATTGCTAGGATTTTCTCTCTAGAGCTCATCTTCCAGTTAATCACCTCACTCGCTGTTTTTCAAAGCCAGTCAGGGGTTCCACTGGTGCTAAGTATGCATGGAGTCAGACTCAGCTACCTAGTGAGCATCCTCCCACATCTTCCCATCTGGTTCATTCTCAAAGGAAGCAAAAGTGATACCTGGAGCACATAGTAAGACTACATGTCACTGGCAGCTACCTGTGAGTCATGCTGAAATAACACAAGTTCCAGCTGAAAAGTTATGGAGCACATAAAATTATACAAATAATTCTGCTATGCAGAGTTGTTGATGGAGACATTTTTCAGACAGCACGAATACCTTCCCCTATATCGCTGAGCTCCAGAGTCTTTTATTCTGCCCTTTGTTCTGTTTTTCTTTACTTAATAAACAAGGAAAATGAATTATGATAATAAATAGTTACTACATTATTTTATAAAATTAATTATTTTATGTTTTCTTGTTTATTGTTTGAAGTCAGATGCTTAAATTTAAGAGTATGTCACTGAGAAAATACTATTGTTTTTTACCCAAAATCTTTCTTATATAGCCTTTTGAGTCAATATATTTACCACTGTATTCCTTTGTGATGGATCCCAAATCACTGAGAAGTATTTGCCAGAATTATGCAAAATTGTTACATGTCAAAGTGTTTATATATTTACTGCCAAGAGAATGAGAGTGCAGTGGGTAAGTTTCATTTTGTACTTTGAATATTTTACAATGTAGGCTTTCCTTTTCATAATAGCAGGGTAACAAAGATGGTGACTATGACCAATGAACTTTAATTCTCTGATGATATTTTTTAAAGAACAATTTATTATTGTTTCAGTTTTATCCATCTGCTGCAATAAGAACATTCTAACCAAAAACATCTTAGGGAAGGGAGTTTATTTTAGCTTACAGTTCCAGAGTCATGGAGTCTATTATTGCAGTGAGGGGAGGTATGGCAATAGTCAAGGGAAGCATGCAGACAGGACCAGAAAGCTGGCTGACCACAGTTTCAAACACACTCAGGAAACAGACATCATGAGCTGGGAGTTGAGCCAAGCTAAACCTTCTCATAGCTACACCTTAGTTACGTGCTTCCTCCATAAGGCTTCACCATCTAGAGCTCACAACCATCCCAACTAGCACAAACCACTGAGGGCCAAATATCCAATCACATGAACAAGTGAGGGCCATTTCTCTTTCAAACTCTCAGAATTCTCCATGTCCGGCAGGTATTCTCCTACAGAGAATGAGTGATTACAAAGAGGAACTACACTAAGAGCCCAGGAGCAAAATCAAACTCACATGCTATTGCCCTGACCTTGTGTGGCTATGGCTACCACATCTATAACATGTGATATAACATGTGGCTTTCTCAGATGAAGAATCATAAAAGCAGAAGATTGAATTAAAGGCTTACTCTCTCAAGCAAGATCCACACACGTGAGTAGTGTGTCTCACTTCAAACTTCCAAAGCACATTCTTTTCCACATCTTGGGATTGTGGGATTTTTAAGAGGAGTCATGAAAAGAAACAGAGACTTTCATAAGAACAAGGTAAATAATTTGAAGCCAAATGATTTTCATTCAGGTCGACTTTATGTATTCATGCCGAAGTTCTTAGAGATGAACATTAGCATTAGGACAGCCAGTTAAGAGTAAAAGTTCTCAGCCATGGAACATGGGTTTTTCACAACATGAGACAGGTGGTAGTTTAGGCTGAACTGGATGGGGCGTAAGGGGTGACAGAAGCCATATGCTTGCACTCATATTAGTTTTTTTTTTTAACTTTCTTAAGCAATATGTGCTGTTTACCACAAACCACTCTGATACAGGAGATTGGGGAAGAATTCTAATGATGTCATGCTGTGAAGGCAACCTTAAAAAAGCCACTACTTGTGATGGCAACAGTTGCTTTTTTATTTTAAGACCATGGAGAATGAACGCAAGGACTTCTGGCAAAAGCTTGGAAGGAGTCAGAGCGTCTTTGTGAGGGAAGCAACTTTACCCATGAATACCAGTGGTTGCTAAACCTGCACCAAACTAGGTTGACCCACTGACTTGACAAATATGAGGGTCAATCAGCTCTATGGTAGAATGATGCTGCCTCACTCGTGCATCTGGAATCTGAGAGGCAGAGCTTGTTGCATATGAGTGAACAGCATAGAATAGCTGCATCAAGGTTTCTAAGACGTCAATCCTGATTTAAGGGCCAGCTTAAGGCATCTAATATTTTGCAAAAGGCTTCTAGTGGGCAGGTTAAATGCTCCTCCTTCTAGACCCCTTAGATCATCAGGAAGCAGTGTACTTGGACCAAATTAACTGAGTTCTCCACTGAACATTCTCCCTGACTGATGGTTCGAGGTTTTGCCCCAAGCCTTTGCAGGAAGTCAGTATGAAACATTTCATGGTGTCTGTTGCTTTGCAGAGTTGGTGCAGGCAGTGCCTGCAAATATAAGTTCTACAGAAATTTACCTCATTTGACTTAATTCCACAAAAGGTCTGTTTCTACTCCTAAATGTGTGTACCTTCTTTGATCTGAATGAATATTAGGTAACTAATGAGGCTTCTTTTCTGCCTGGGGTTTCAGGAAACTTGGAGCTGGATTCTTGCAAATATTATACATACTTTAGAGATTAACTCACCTCGGGCAATGTTCTTAGGAAGTTTCCTCTCTTCCAGTCACCATGTACCCAACGTATGGGCCACACTTGGAAGCAACTTTATTGTATTTGGTTTTTTGAGACAGGTTCTCCCAGTAGCTATGCAGCCACTCCTGGAACTTATTTTGTAGACGAGGCTAGCATTGAACTCATAGAGAGCAGCCTGCCTTGACCTCTCAAGTGCTGAGATTAAAGGTGTGTGCCATCACCCTCCCAGTTTGGAAACAACATTAGAAGCTTGTTGGAGAATAAATGTTTACGCTGTAAATATGTGTGTTTGCCTGAGGAACTTTCTTGATTTAATAAAGAGTTAAATGACCAATAGCTAGGCAGAAGAGAATAGGAGGGACTTCCAGGGAGAGAAAGGACTCTGGGGAGAAGAGAGGCCGAGATGCCAACAAGACAAGGAACACTCAGATATATAGTACAGAGGAGGGGTAAATGAGCCACATGGCAGAACATAGAATAATAAAAACAATTTAAGTTATAAGAGTTAGTTAGAAAAAAACTAAGGCTGAGCTTTCGTAATTAATAGTAAGTCTCTGAATCTGGGGTCTGGCAGAGGGGCAAGAAAGTCCAATTACAAAAGCTTTTTCAAATTCTATAACAAAATGGAATTAAATTTATGGAATATCTCATTGATGTAAACTAATTCATTTATAAAACTTTCGAAATTCCTTTTATTTTCTTCTCTTTCTGAGACAGAGCCTCACTATGCGTCCCTGCTTGACCTGGAACTTACTATGTAGGTAAAGCTGACCTTGAACTCACAGAAATCAGCCTGTCTCTACCACTGAGTGCTGGATTAGAGTACACCACTAAGCTCAGCAAAATCTTCCATGTTTCTTGTTAACTAACGTCCTGGTTGAAAGATAAAGTTCAAATGCTTCAAAAAAAACTTGTATTTCGAAGCTTGTATAGTTAGAGTTGATATTGTATAGTTAGAGTTGAAACCTCTGCTTCTATATTTGTCTAAAGTACTTAGTCCTTTTAAGTTGTACAGCTTATCCTAAATATTTAATTAATAATAATAATAAGAGTACTACCTTGTTATAATTAAATTTATTATTCAGGTAATTAGATATCTATCCTTTTTGCACTTTCTGGATTTGCAGTATTATCATGAGGGTAAAAAAAAAATAAGAAATGAAGCACTTTGAAAGAATTCTTCAATGATATATAAACATGAGAGATTGATTTTATCTGAAATATTAATAGATACCTTTTCTAAAATGTTAGTTTCTTATAGTGGTCAAGGTGAATTACTGCTTTTAAATCAAGAACCATATGTAAGCCCAAGCTTCTAAATCTTGACGGATCCACTATTTCACTATTTGTTGTATTATTGTTCAACAATAGTTTTTTAACCAACAGGAAAGTCCAAGTGTTTTAGCAATAGTCTCTAAGACATAAAATACCATGTGGAAATTCATCAAGTATATTATAAAGTAATTCTCAGCTCATAAAGTTCACATTCTGACAAGGGAATTGCCATATGCCTAGAGTTCCTCTCTCAGGTTCACCTGAAGCTATTCTTCTGAAACCCCACCGTGAGCCTCGGATTCACAGGCAGAGATTTTCTATTTGAGAGTTTGTCAAAAGCAGTGGATAGGGAGACTGATTGTTCTTGTCTGTGCCCTGAGAATCAGTCTCACACTTAATGAAGTGATCAACCATTTCTAAATGCAAACCAGAATAGACTCCTCAATTCAACCCAACCCAAATCCTCAGCCAATATTTAACTGCAACCTCAGCATTTCAATCCTGTTTGATTCCCATGTCTGCAATTTCCCGTTCCATAAAAGAATTTCTGATGCTGCCACTCTTGATTCTAATTTTATACATATATATGTATATATTATATATGTGTGTGATGCATATGTAATACATATTGTATAAACATAACATGTATAAAATATATATTCAATTTTGAGTTTTCTCTGTTTCCTTTAGCTTACAAGTAGGAAAACATTTTAAAGCCCACTGTATCGTAGGACACAAGCATTCTTCCTCAGGCTTCAATAGCAGTTGCATCTAGCATGTCACTCTGCTGAAAGATTTCTTTGGGACTTCATGTTTTAAAGCATTACACGGTGCTGCAGTCTACTTCCTGAGTGGCTGAAGCAGGCTGCGGAACTGTGCAGTGCTTTAAAACAACTTAGTACCGCTGTAGGACTTTCAGCAAGCTGCAGCCTACAGGTTTTCTCTCTCTTGTTTTTAGTTTAATGGGTTGTGGTAACACCTTCATCTTCCTCTCCCCATCATCACGGAGGCCTACACTGATGATCTACCTTTAATATGTTCTCGAGGATATTGAATAAATAATGATTTGGGAAATACCATTTGAGCCTCAGGAACCAGTAAATTGTACACCCCAATGAGCGAAATGCATATTAAAACCAGTGTGGCAAACTGTTGCAGGCTGTCCCTGGTCCCTCCCTGCTTTACAGACAGAGCAGAATAAAAGCAGATTGGAGACATCAAGTCCTCTCCTTTTTTGAAACGAGCAACTTTAGTCCAGAAGACCACCCACAGGAAGTCATTTAAGAGGTCCTATGGCTCGCAAATAAAGTCACTGCAAACACAGAAAACCTGGCAGGGAAGGAGGCCCAGGAATAGAAGGGGTGCAAGCATTCTTGTGGGATGCTCTGGAAGCTCGGCCTGGGGTGAGATTAGGAAAGCAACATACAAAGAAAGGAAAGCATGGTAGCGAAGGGCCGGAACCACGTGAGGATGCAGCACCAATCACCTCCTGCTCTGGCCTGCCAGTTTCCAGATGTGTGAAACTCCTGTAAAGACAGGCTGAGTGTGCATGCCTGATGGTGTAGCGTTGGGATTAACACAGACAGTAAGATACACAGCCTGGCTTTGTTCTAATGAAACTTTACAAAATTGCAAACTGGGTTAAATTTGGCCCAGAGGTTCACTGAGTCTTTCTGTAAGGTGCAACCCTTAGGATTCTACAGGAGCAGGTTGGATCTTTTCTTCTCTGCTTTAGTCATGAGCTACACAGCCAAGTTGGGCAGCGACATAAACTACTAGTAGCTCCTTCAGCTGGAGCGGCGGTTCTCAGTGCCCACTGTGACTCAGCATCCAACAGGAGACTTGCTGAGGTAGATCTCAGTGGTCCCACTCTGAAGCATACACGTTACTGGTTCTGGAATGAGCCTGTGAGTTTTCACTTTTAGCAAGCTTCCTAGCTGTATATCACTCCTTTATCCACAACTACTGCTTGACCACTGAGCACAGACAGTTCTTCAGGGGAAGAAGCAGCTGTGAGCCCTACCTCAATGACATTCTTGGGGGCTAGAAACAAATGGCACCGTTCTGAGAAGGGCATCTCAGCAGGACATTGGCAGCATCCTGGATTCTGATATGAAAAGATGTAAGGATGGCACTGGGGAGGTGGAAGCAGCGGCATCAGAAGTTCATGGCCATCCATCCATATTAATCAAATTCTCAAGCTAGTCAAAGATGCACAAGACCCTCTGTGCTTCAAGAAAACAAGACACTATCTTTGCATATGTTTGGTTGATGGTGCACACTTATAATCTAATCACTGAGCTATGAAAATCCAATGTTCCAAACCAGCCCTGGCTGTATATGTCTTGAGACCTTCCTGGGCTACAAGAGACTCAGACTGAAAAACAAAACAGAAAACAAAACAAACAAATGAACAAAAAAGCAACATCAAACTCATCAACAATGGAAATACTTGTGGGAAGACACTGATTTGAAAACCTAAGCTCTAGATAAGAAAATATATTTATTCATCTCACGTTCCGTTGTGATGAGGGCACTAATCCTTGAATGACTTCTCGCCTAACTAACCAGCTCTAAGCCAGTTGCTTCTTAGCAAGCAGGCACCGCCCTCTGTGTGTCTGCGCTTATGTGTAAGTTTTCCACATGGGTTTATTGATGCCTTCATTGGTATTCATTGACATACCCATCCTCGTTAGGTCCTAATCTCCTTGGTAACATAGGCCATAGTTATTTCTCCCTAATTTTGCAACTAACACTCTCAAGGGAAAAGAATTCTGCACATTTCAAGGCTGTTTAGAATCAATATTTCACTGGGGAACGTGAGGCAGGTAGCATATAGGAGCAAGGTTTACTTTATTTAATTCCTCCAATGACTTCTTCCTTATTCCTTTACTTTATTTCTGTTATCACAAAGTATATAATGAGACAATTGACAATAATAAAATAAATGTAAAATCTCTGCATGTCTGTCCCTTTACATATCACAGCCTGGTACTAATGTCTTCTTGTGACCCATCTACTTCTGGCTCATAGATTCACTACTAGCAGATGACAGCCCAAAAATCATAACCCATGCTTTGTACATTCAGTGTTCTGAATGCCTATGAATGTTTGAGGTGAGGTACAATATGCCCTGGCCCACATGTCAAAATATTAGTGTCTTTAAGGACAAAACAGAAGAATGTGACTTGTGGTTGTGGCCGGTTAACTAACCAGGCCAATCTCCAGAATAAAATAAGTCTATCTAAGGAATAATAATTATGGAGTTACTTCAGCTTTAGTGTTCAGACATTAACTAATGATGAGAAGTAGAGCAGCCAGAATGTTAAAATGGAAATAGATATTGACATTTAAAGGTCTTACTAGATTTAGGGTGCGTGAAATGACTCAGCTGGTAAAGAACACTTGCCACACAAGCATGACAAACCTAAGCTTAATCTCCAGATATCGCAGGACAAGAAGGGACTTGGGCCCCCCAAAAAACTGTCCTCTAACTCTGCATGTTCATGCTCACTCACACATTCAGCACACATGATTTTAAAAAATCATTTTATTTTAGAAAAACAATATTTTTAAAATAAGTCATTAATTTTTTAAAAGAATCATATTTTATTTTTTGTCCATTCACTCATTCATTTATTCATCAAGTATTTAGACATGATTTTCTATGTGTTGGGCAATTAAAATTCAAGTAGTTAAACTAGTAGTTTCAAATTCAAATTTTAAACTTCCAGTATTTAAAAATCTCCGATTCAGTATTAGCTCATGCTAATTATTACTAAACTTACTTTTTTCCTCATTATTTTTATTAAAAATTTCCATCTCCTCCCCCTTCTCTTCCTTCCCTTCCACCCATACCCCCATTCCCTCCCTCTCCAGGCCAAAGAGCCATCAAGGTTCCATACTCTATGTTAAGTACCTGGACCCCCCAGGTCCTTGAAGGTGAGCAACCAAACTGACAAGGCCCACACAGAGTCCATCCACGCCATAGAATCCAATCCCAGCGCCATTGTCCTTGGCTTCTCAGTCAGCCTCCACCATCGACCTCATTCAGAGAGTCCGGTTTGGTCGCCTGTTCCATCAGTCCCATTGCAACTGGACTTGGTGATCTCCCGTTAGTTCTGTCCCACCGTTTCCATGGGTGAACGCCCCCCTCACGGTCCTGACTTTCTTTCTCATGTTCTCCCTCCTTCTGCTCCTCATCAGGACCTTGGGAGCTCAGTCCGGTGCTCCAATGTGGGGTTCTGTCATTTTCTCCATCCAACGCCACATGAAGGTTCTATGGTGATATGCAAGAAATTCATCAGTATGGCTATAGGATCTGACCTTTTCCGGCTCCCTCTCCTCAGCTACCCAAGGAACTAGCTGGGGGCATATCCCTGGATACCTGGGAACCCCTCTAGAGTCAAGTCTCTTGACAACCCTCAGATGGCTCCCTTAATTAAGATATATGCTTCCCTGCTCCCATATCCACCCTTCTTATATCCCAAGCATCCCATTCCCCTGAGCTCTCCCCATCCTCCCCTTCACGCTTTTCTCTCCCCATCTCCCCTTGCCCCCGCCCCACCCCACCCCCAAATTCCTACTTTTTGCCCGGCAATCTTGTCTACTTCCACTATCCAGGAGGATAACTATATGTTTTTCTTTGGGTTCACCTTCTTATTATCTTCTCAAGGATCCCAATTATAGGCTCGATGTCCTTTAATTATGGCTAAAAACCGAATATGAGTGAGTACATCCCATGTTCATCTTTTCGGACCTGGGTTACCTCACTTAGAATAGTGTTTTCTATTTCCATCCATTTACATGCAAAATTCAAGATGTCATTGTTTTTTATCGCTGAGTAGTATTCTAATATGTATATATTCCACAGTTTCTTCATCCATTTCTCCACTGAAGGGCATCTAGGTAGTTTCCAGGTTCTGGCTATTACAAATAATGCTGCTATGAACATAGTTGAACAGATGCTTTTGTAGTATGATTGGGCATCTCTTGGGTAAATTCCCAAGAGTGGAATTGCTGGGTCCTGGGGTAGGTTAATCCCCGATTAACTTCCAAAGTAGTTGCACAAGTGTGCATTCCCACCAGCAATGGATGAGTGTACCCCTTACCCCACAACCTCTCCAGCAAAGGCTATCATTGGTGTTTTTCATTTTAGCCAATCTGACAGGTGTAAGATGTTTTGATTTGCATTTCCCTGATAGCTAAGGAGGTTGAGCATGCCCTTAAGTGTCTTTTGGCCATTTGAACTTCTTCTGTTGAGAATTCTCTGTTCAGATCAGAGCCCCATTTTTTTAAATGGGTTAATTAGCATTTTAAAGTCTAGTCTCTTAAGTTCCTTATATATTTTAGAGATCAGACCTTTGTCAGTTGCAGGGTTGGAGAAGATCTTTTCCCAGTCAGTAGGCTGCCTTTGTGTCTTAGTGACAATGTCCTTTGCTTTACAGAAGCTGCTCAACTTCAGGAGGTCCCATTTATTCAATGTTGCCCTTAAAGTCTGTGCAGCTGGGGTTATGCGTAGGAAACGGTTCCCTGTGCCCATTTGTTGTAGAGTACTTCCCACTTTCTCCTCTATCAAGCTCAATGTGTTCAAATTAATATTGAGGTCTTTAATCCATTTGGACTTGAGTTTTGTGCATGGTGATAGATATGGATCTACTTTCATTCTTCTACAGGTTGACATCCAGTTATGCCAGCACCATTTGTTGAAGATGCCCTCTTTCTTCCATTGTGTACTTTTGGCTCCTTTATCAAAAATCAGGTGTTCATAGGTTTGTGGTTTAAGATCCAGGTCTTCTATACGATTCCATTGGTCAACCTCTCTGTTTTTATGCTAATACCAAGCCGTTTTCAATACTGTAGCTTTGTAATAGAGTTTGAAGTCAGGGATGGTAATGCCTCCAGAAGAACCTTTATTGTATAAGATTTTTTTGGCTATCCTGGGTTTCTTGTTTTTCCATATAAAGTTGATTATTGTTCTCTCAATCTCTGTGAAGAATTTTAATGGGACCTTGATTGGGATTGCATTGAATCTATAGATTGCTTTTGGTAGAATTGCCATTTTTACTATGTTGATCCTCCCAATCCACGAGCAGGGGAGGTCCTTCCATTTTCTGGTATCCTCTTCAATTTCTTTCTTCAAAGACTTAAAGTTCTTGTCAAATAAATCCTTCACTTCCTTGGTTAGAGATACTCCCAGATATCTTATGCTATTTGTGGCTATTGTGAAAGGTGATACTTCTCTGATTTCCCTCTCTGCTTCCTTATCCTTTGTGTATAGGAGGGCGACTGATTTTCTTTTATAAGGGTCTTTTGTATGCAGCCTCAGCTAGGGGGAAACAGGAAGCAGAAATCAAAACAATGACTTGATAAATCCTGTCTTAGTCAGGGTTACTATTGCTCTATTGTTGCAATGAAGCAACATGAGCAAAACAGAAAGCTGGGGAGGAAAGGGTTTATTGGGCCTACACTTGCACATTACAGGTCGTCATTGAAGGAAGTCGGGACAGGATCTCCAGTGGCAGGAACCTGGAGGCAGAAGCTGAGGAAAAGACTGTGGAGGCATGCTCCTCACTGACTGGCTCCACATGCCTTGGTCAGCTGGTTTTCTTAGAACTCAGGACCACCAGCTCAGGGGTGACATCACCTACAATGTGCTGGACCCTCCCCCATCGATTGATAATTAAGGAAATGATAATTAAGGTAATTAAGGAAATGCTCTCCACTGTGACTCTACAATATAGAGTCTACAAGTTGGCCTACAGCTCTTTCTTATGGAGACATTTTCTTAATTGAGGTTGTTTTTTTCTCTCAGATGACTATAGTTGTGTGTCAAGTTAACATAAATCTGGTCTTCACAAACACCTTAGTATGGAAACAGAGAAAAAGTCCTTGTATGAGTCAGTTATACCCATAAAGTGAAAAGACAGAGAGCTAGGATAAACGTGGCTGTAATGTTTCAAAGCTAGGGTGTTAGTCATTGAGTGGATAAAATCTAGAAAGGGGAAAATGACAGAAGAAATTGTCAGGATGAGAGGAAAAAGCCTGTGAGTTAGCAGTATCAGAAGTTGTTTTAGGGGCTGAGAATGAATCATCCATCAATAGCCCATTCAGGGTGGATAAAACCCATAACACAGCATGCTGCTGAAAACACCAAAGCAAAATTAAAAATTAAATTGTGAGAGGTAGAATAGAAATGGTTATATCCTCTTCAGTTTATATTTGTCCCTTGTTGACAAATGTAATTTCTTTTACTCTATCAGCTGTCATTTGTCACCCACAGTTGGAAATGTGGTTTTGAGTCTCTGGAATTCTATGTAAGTTGTCCCAGAAGTTTTTCTTGCTTGGGAGTCATGCCTGTGTTGTGTTTCCTAGTATTTGGTGTATAACTCCTCATGCTCAGCCCCAGCTTGCTCTCTGGCTTCCTGTTCTGGGTGACCACATTATCCAACATACATATCTCAGTGCCAGACTCAGGGACAGGAGGAGATGCACACGGGGGCTTATATTTATCTTTGATGTTGAGGATTCTGCTTCCACCAGGACACAGCTTGCTGTTGAGCCAGTGATCCTCAGTTCTCATGTGAGTCAAATTTTCTTTGAGGCTATAACAGGTTTGTGGCTAACATATACTAGAATAATGGGTTAAAATGAATTATGAGAGCTAATACAAAGCCTGAGCTAATGGCCCAAGCAGTGCTTTAATGAATACAGTTTCTGTGTTATTATTTCGAGGCTAAGCTAGCCAGGTGGCTGGGGCAAAAAGCAGGCCCTCATGTTACACAGGTTAAGGATTCATCTCAACGTTCATGTTTATGTGATCTGTAGACTGAATAGTAGGTAGAAAGGGTGGGGCCAGTGCTTTGGGCATGAAACAGCAGCAATTTCCCTGCTTTTTCTGGTTGAGCAATTTGCTGACATGGCCTCTTTCAGAAATGGTTCCTTTCTGAGTTATAAGTACCTTCCGATTATACAGTTAGCTGCCTCATGGGCTCCAAGGAGATCCTCCTTTTAAATTTCTGGGTTTCTTTCCCTTAAGTTTGTTTTTTTTTTTTTGTTTTTTTTATTTTTTGTTTTTTTTTTTTGCTTTGTTTTCCTAGAGACAATCATGTGCTCCTTCTCTCATGGGGCATAGGCATAGGGTCTTCCTCTTCGCTTCCACTACATTCAGGTTTCTAAGGTGGAGTCTATTGCTTCTTTTATAAATTATTTTCCTGAATTTTTTATTCTCTCACTTTCCTATCTATTGCGGCTCTCCTTTGAATTTCTATCACCTATCGTTTTCTTCCCACAACTAGTCAGAGACTCTGAATTTTCAGGGGTTTGGATTGTTGCAGTTTGTCCCCATTCTTTCCCGCCGTAGCAGGAAAAAAGCTGCGCCGTTGTAAAATGCCAGCTTTCTGGGTCGTCCTGCCAGGGCAAACTCTGACTCTTTCAAGAAGGTGGTCCTGACTACAGAGCTTTTAAATGTTGTTTAACACTGTTGCAGCTTGCTTGCTGACAAGGACCTTGAAACACTGTAGAGCAGTGGCAATGAACATGGCTCTGGCCATTATCTCAGCCACAAGGCTGGAATCGCAGAAAGCTAAGGAATGAGATGGATCTAGCTTTCAAAGCCAGGGCTTTAGTCCTACCGATATTGTTTGGTAAATTAAAGACTCATGTAGTCAGAAAAAGAGAGATATACAATAAAAGAAAGGCTCAAAGTCAAAGAAAATGTTAAAATTGTTTACAATGTGTTAAAAATATATGCAGGCTAAAGGTTAAAGTTCTTAAAAGTTAAAAAGAAAAAGAAAGAAAGAGAGTAGTTTGGATGTGATGGTACACATTTTTAATCCCAACACTTGGGAGGCAGAGGTAGATTGACCTCTGTGACTTCAAGGTATGGCAGAACACACATTTAATCCCAATGCCTGGGAGGCAGAGACAGACAGATCTCTGTGAATTCAAGGTGTGGTAGCATACACCTTTAATCCCAGCACGTGGGAAGCAAAGGCAAGTGGATCTCTGTAAATTCAAGGACAGCCTGGTCTGCAGAGTTATTGCAGGACAAAGATATGCAGAGAACCTGTCTCAAAAAGTAAAAGTAAAAATAAAAGAAATAGAGGTTAAAGTAAAGCCACATAAAGATGGAAAATGCACAGAGAATCTTGATACTGTATGCTATTATGCTCTCTTTGAATTGTTTTAATGCTGAGGAAGAAGCAATAGCTGCTAAAAGATATTTGTTTATAAATGCTGCTGAACTAATCTAAGATAGACATTTTGAAAATACCTTGACTTCAGAATTTGGATCTAAGGATATGATACTTTGGAAAAGAGATTCTTCTTTTGTTTTTACAGAAAATGAGACCATGGGGATTGCTTCTATCCCAATATGGTATGATGGACCACGCCCTCCTGAAAGGTTGCTGTGAACACCTTCAGAAAATTACTTCACCCAACTGTTAACTGAGATGAACCTGGCACACAGGTTACACCATGAAAGATCTGATTAACAGCGCCCCCATACAGCAGGAAGCAGTTTGGAGAGAAATAACTACGTCCATATTCCCAGATATTATTTATAAATGTTCAGTCGGTAGAGTATGAGACTCTTAATCTCAGGGTTGTGGGTTCGAGCCCCACGTTAGGTGCCATTCTGTAGTAAGAGCAGCAGGCCGCATTCCCAATGCCCCTCTCCTGGCCGCCTGGCTAGCTTATGCCCCAAAATAACAACACACCAACTGTATTCATTTAAACACTGCCTGGTCCATTAGTTCCAGCCTCTTATTGTCTAATTCTCACATCTTGACTAACCCATTTCTTATAATCAGTGTAACACCATGAAGTGGTGTCTTACCAGGAAGGATTCAGCATGTCTGACCTGGTGGCTGGCTTCATGGTGACTGTCCCAGAGAGGAGAGACATGGCAATTGTCTCACTTAGGAGAGGCATGGCATCTGTCTGAGCCATCTACCTCACTTCCTTCTTCCTGTTCTGTCTATTCCACCCACCTATGTTCTAACCTATTAGGCCAAGCAGTTTCTTTATTAATTAACCAATGAAATCATCACATAAATAGAAGACACACCTACATCAACACTTGCTTTTTAAAAACCATCATTTTTATATTATATTTATATATATACTTATATATGTCAAAAAGATCAATCAATAAGATCAATAACAATTAAAGAGAAAGAGGCCAAGAATTTGAGAGGAAGCATGGGGGCCATTAGAGGGGTTGGAGAGGGGAGAGAGTTGGGGAAAATAATGTTACATCTTAGATAAAATAAAAATTTTAAATAAATATCTTAAAACTATCACACAGAATTTTAAAATACTGTAGTGAGAAGCGGCGGGGCTGCGTCCTGCCACCCGGCTGCCGGCTAACTTTACACCCGAAATAATTACACGGAAACTGTATTCTTTTAAAACACTGCCTGGCCCATAGTTTCAGCCTCTTATTAGTTAATTCTCACATCTTCCTTTAACCCATATTTAGTAATCTGGGTAGCACCACGAGTTGTGGCTTACCAGGAGAGATCTTAACCTGCGTCTATCTCGGAGAGGAGCAGCATGGAGACTCCTATGGCGACTGCCTGAAGCGTCTTCCTAACTCTACTTCCTTGTTCCCACAACTCTGTTCTGTCTACTCCACCTACCTAATTTTCTGTTCTTAAAGGGCCAAGGCAGTTTTCTTTATTAATAATGAAAGTAACACATAGACACTCCTCCATCACTTCCCCTTTTTCTGTTTAAACAAAAAAGAAAGGCTTCAACTTCAACATAGCAAAATTACATATAACAGTTATCAAGCAAGTATTACAGTTACAATATTTAAATCTATTTTATCTTTTATCATAACTAAGGAAATCTATAACTATCTATTTATTCTTCAACTCCATCAAAGACTCCAGAAGGATATATTATTACCTAAGTAAACAAGTCATATGCAACTTTCAAACTCTAGAAATGACAGAGACAACTGGCTGCCTGGACAGTCACCCAAAGTTCCTCTGTACCGTTGGGGCATCCATCTTCGGCCTTCAGGCCCATAGTGTCCAGCAGACATTTCCATGAAGCAGGAAATTTCAAAGACAGTTCAGTCACTTTCTGCTGTGTCCTGCAGAATGTCTCGAAGACTCTTTCATGAATCAGGAACCCCGAAAGACCATCTCACCTTTAGGCAAGTTCAGCAGTCCTCTCTCTGCGGGTTCTTTGTGTCCAGTCTATGCAACAGTCCAGGCAAGAGCAGTTTCTTGCCCAAATGGCTAACAAACTCCATAAGTAGCCTCTTCGATGCCCATCTTCCTCTCGAAGTAGATTGGTGCTGCCAGGAGCAGACGTGTCTCATTGTCATGAAAAACCCTAAGTTATTAAAACATTAAATGCCATATTCTGCAGTCTTTGAAAGATATGAAGAATGTCTATCTAACTGAAATATATCTCTACATATCTAGAAAATCTAATAACATTACTACAAGCTTAACTATTATCAATGATTATCCATTAACAATCTATATTTCCTAATTATACATTACAGTTTTTAAAATGAACTACAATCACAATAGCTTAATCAAGATCAGAAATACATATACATATAACAAAATTGACCTTAAAATCTATACCAATGCAAATTCGTATCTATATCATCTCCCCCTTTAAATGTAAAAGAACATTTATAAGCAATATTTGGGAAAATGGGCGCAGTTTTTTCTCTCCAAACTGCTTCCTGCTGAATGGGGGCGCTGTTATTTAGGTCTTTCATGGTGTAACCTGTGTGCTAGGTTCCTCTCAGTTGGCAGTTGAGTGAAGTAATTTTTTGAAGATGTTCATAGCAACCTTTCAGGAGGGCGTGGTCTATCATACCATATTGGGATAGAAGCAATCCACAGAGTCTCGTCCTCTGTGAAAACAAAAGAAGAAACTCTTTTCCAAAGCATCATGTTCTTAGATCCAAATCCTGAAGTCATACCATTAAAATGTCCATTCTGGTCTAGCCTGGCAGCCCATATAATGAAATGTCTCTCTGTACTTAGCTCCTTTACAGTCAAAAAAATCAAAGAAAACACAACAAAATACATAATCCAGACTCTCTGTGAATTTTCCATTTTTACGTGGCTTATTTTTACTCTATCACTTTACTTCTTTTAATCTATAACTATCTGTACTCTGTCTCTTTAAAGACTTTAACCTTTTTTTTTAAGGCATTAACTTTATTCTCTATATTTTCTTTTTCTCTCTTTTAAGCCTACGTGAGCCATTTAAAGGCCTTCTATGTCTGAATCTTTTCTATTGTGAATCTGTAATTTTTTACTATCCAGGAGCATTTCTTAAAAGGTTAACCACTTCTTAAAATAATACGGTACTGCCTGTTTACAGCCAAGTCTAAACCTTAACTGCGCTGTTATTATGGTAATTGCGATAGACCTGTCTGAGCTCAGCACAATTCAGCATGGCGGAGCAGAGCCAGAGCTGCTACTGCCTCAGTCATTTGGTGTCCCTGAGCTGCACACAGTTACAGGTACACAGCAGTCCACATTGGAGCTGCACTCAGCAGTTTAATTTTGATACTGAGCGTGCAGCACAGAAACTCTTTTAATCCAAGTCACAGCCGAATCTGACGCGCAGAGCAGTCTGAAAACACCTCTCTCTCTATGGCGGCAGGAATCCGCAAATGCTGTCCCGCTCGCCTAAGCCTGATTCCGCCATCTGCCCAGGTGCAGGAAGGGAGCAGTGAGCCATTGGCATGGTCTCAGAGAACTTTCTTTCCGATCCCAAGCGGGCAAGGTTTTTAAGTGGATTTAGTCACCATGTTGGAGCGCCAATCTGTAGTGTGAAACGGCGGGGCTGCGTTCCCGCCGCCCAGTCGCCGGCTAGCTTTACACCCGAAATAATTACACGGAAACTGTATTCTTTTAAAGACTGCCTGGCCCATTATCTGTAGCCTCTTATTGGCTAATTCTCACATCTTCCTTTAACCCATATTTAGTAATCTGGGTAGCACCACGAGGTGTGGCTTACCAGGAGAGATCTTAACCTGCGTCCATCTCGGAGAGGAGCAGCATGGAGACTCCTATGGCGACTGCCTGAAGCGTCTTCCTAACTCTACTTCCTTGTTCCCACAATTCTGTTCTGTCTACTCCACCTACCTAATTTTCTGTTCTTAAAGGGCCAAGGCAGTTTTCTTTATTAATAATGAAAGTAACACATAGACACTCCTCCATCAAAATACTTAGTAAAAAGACAAGCAGAAATGAAAAAATCTAAAACATATTCAGACAACTACAAAATGAAACAAAAATTCAATAAGGAAAACAAGAAATAAATTAGAAAAAATGTAAACTCTGATATTTGAAGATACCCATACTGTTAGTGACATCAAGATAAATTGTCTAAGTATTATAGCTTTAAAATGACAAACGCTATATGCTAGCTTCATTTTATGAACCATCTCGAGCAGGTGGCAGGAGGAACATGAAGAACTGGCACCCACCTGACATTGCAAGGCTTTCTTCAGCACACACTCCACCGTTTCCTACGGTGTTTCAAGTGGAGAAAGCTGAGGTCGACGGTATGGCATCTGCCTGGAGTAGAAGCCTCCACCCCACTCTCTCCATAAAGTACCCTATCTCAGAGTCAGTCTGGGGCAGACACAATGTGACATAAATATTTGATATAAACATAGCAATAAACTGATAGGTTTGGTTGAAGCCTAGCAAAGACCTGATTGAAATAAGAAAATGAACCACTCTTACCTCCAGTATGTAAAGCTGAGTTTAGGGATTGGGAAAGCACAGCCAAGAATTCCTGACTTACACTGATTAAGCTCAGGAAAGCCTCGGGAAGCCACAAGCATCAGAATTTGTGTGCATTCTAAATGGCTACATAGAATAAGAATTCAATTCTGCTGTGGTCTGGTTTTTTTGCTGTTGCTCTGAACTTTCCTGGTGTGGCTGCCTGTCACTTGACCTTCAAAGTGCCCCCAGTTAGTGTTTTTATGACATGATTGGAAGGCCAGAAACAAGCAGCTCCCTGGATAACGGTTTTCACTGAGCGTCTTCACATGTCTAAAGGCTTGGACTCCTCAACCCAGTCACAGCCTGCTCTTTAACTTGGACGTTCTGGATTGGTCTCTCTATGCCACAACATCACCACATTACATATTTCCAAATTTTGTGCACCAAGCCATGACTCCCTGACTACCCTTTAAGAAACAGTCATGCACACCTTCCATAATTTCATAATCTCTTGAAATCAACCATAACACTCTTGTTAACTAATTAGTATAGAACTATCTTTTCCAAATGTCTTCTATTCACCACTAGCCATGCTCGAGTTGCAAAAATTAATTTAAGTACTTGTTTCTCTATGAAACTTTTATTGGTCTTTTATAGTCAGTCCATAGGTATAAAGTTACATGTAAGTAATGGGAATAAATGCTGATGTTCTGTTGCATGGTGAGGTGAGCATGGTCAAAAGTAATATGCTCCATACTTCAAAGTATCAGGAAAAGGGCTCGGGATAAGTGCATGAGGCCATGACTACTAAATTAAAACATATTATTGAACTCCACGCACCTATTCGGTTGCCGTGATGCCACAAATGACAAGACAGAGACAAGCATTTCATCAGAAAGTTCCAGCCAGTCCTTTACTTTCCTTGCAGGACTGTTAGCCACTAAACTATTCTAAGCCACTGTTAATGATTGTAGATCTTAGCACCTCTAAATATTAGTTACTGTTAGTGAGTAACAGTTGGTTTTTTTCTGCTATAAAATTTCTATTGTTTTCCTTTCATCAGCTTTGGGAAGTAACTTCAAGTTGCAGTAAATATGTCCCTGCTCCCTCTTGTTTGCTAGTCTAAGATAAATATTAACCATAGTCTTGGCTTGGTCCTAAAAATTTTCAACTCTCCTCTTCTTTCCAAATTTTCAGGAACATTTTTCTGGAGGCTAGCTCTTATATGTATGGAGATGTGTTATGTTCTTATATGTATGGAGATGTGTTATGTTCTTATATGTATGGAGATGTGTTATGTTCTTATATGTATGGAGATGTGGTATGTTCTTACATGATGGAGATGTGGTATGTTCTTACATGATGGAGATGTGGTATGTTCTTATATGATAGAGATGTGGTATGTTTTTATATAATGGAGATGTGGTAGGAAGCTGTAAATTTTAGTCTCCTCTCTGATGATCTTCAAGAGCCTGAGTTCTACAGGGAGAATCATGTAGAAACAGGACTCTCATACAAACCATCTCAGGGACAGCAGTACCCTATGTTTTAGTGGAACAACCAGACTGCAGAGACTCTGCAGAGAGCAACCCAGGGGTTTACATGTTGAAGCCCCCTTGCTGCATTCTATTCATTCCTAGTAACACCTGCCACTCCCTCCTATGACCAGGGTACAGGGTAAGATTTCACTTGCTCATGTCAGAAAGCAGCGAACTGTGAAGACTGAAGCACAGAAACATTTAGCTGAGGATCAATGCCTATAATATATAAAGAATAAGAAGAAAAAACACAAAATGTCCCAAGCAAGAAATGAGCTGATAATGAACGGACAATCCCTCAAAATAAAGTACAGATGGCCAAAAACACATGAAAAAGTAACGCTGAATATTCTGAACACTCAGACAAATGCAAATTAAATTTCCATCTCAGCTCATGCCAGATAAAATGGTAATTTTTACTCAAACAGTTAAAAAGACGAATGCTCGTGAAGATATGATGGGAATGGGAACTTTTATTTCCCTCTGGTAGGAGTCAGAATCTTCCTAATCACTGTAGAGACCGTGTCGAGGTTTCTTCAGAACCCCTAAAGGGTTGACCCAAACAGGTCTACCCCTAACCTCCACTCCCCCAATTTTCTGGGTTTTCAGAGTAAACCTCTTCTCTTTGTTAGAGTTATATAAAAATAGAAGAAGAGAAGCAAGATAATGGTGACTCTTAGAAGCTAACTAGGGCTGGCTTACGGATAAAGGTTGGTCCATTATCACCATGGAAAGGAGCATGGCAGCGTGCAGCCAGACATGGTACTGGAGAAGGAGCTAAGAGTTCTTAATCTTGATCTGCAGGCAGTAGGAAGAGAGTGCCATGGGCATAACGTGAGCATCTGAGACCTCAAATCCAGCTCCCAATGAAACACTTCCTCTAACAAGGTAATATCTACTCCAGAAGGTCACAACTCCTAACGGTGCCACTCCCTGTGGGCCTATAAAAGCCATTTTTATTCAAACCACCACACCCCTCCCCACTGTTATAGAGGTACAGCTAACCAACCACAGTTCCCTAACTCTAAGCTTGCTGGGTTTCACCTTGCCTCTGCTTACTGGGGCCATCTACTCTGGCTGTGGTCCTTCATGTTCCTCCATATATCACTACCTGCTGCCTCCAGGTCCTTCAGCGGGCTGATGTACATTCAAAAATCACAAAACTGGAGTTTGGATCCTCGTCTGCAAATATAGCACAGATGGCCTGATTCCTTGGTGCATCACGTGACAGTGAGCGCACCTAAACTGGGGCCTCCACCAAAACCAAGGCAGCGATGCTTCTCTCCATGCATCTGGTGATGTTTAGTGAAGATACAGTAAATGCACAGGGGACAAATTTCCACTCCAGTATAAGATAATCAGACACCAGCCTATAAAGTAGGGAAGACAAAAGCCCAGTGAGACACAGGAAGGAAGATGTCAACCCATCCTATCTGGAGATGCTTATTACCAACCACAGAAGGCTAACACACACTAAGTAAATAAAAAATACATAGTAGTTACCACCTATAAAATATCCTGTGCAAAGGAGTACGGAGCAGTCTACAAACAGAATGCCTTTCAATATACAAGCACTCCTGTGAATTAGGTCCTACTGTCAAGAAGGTAATTGAGGCTATCCCACCCTTCCAATGTCATGATGCTATGAAGCCAAATGCAGTAGCTGAGTTCACAGGTTTCTACATGTCACCAATGATGCTCTCCTTAAAGAGAATCTTAGGATGCTGCCACATAGGCTGGATTTGTGGCCGTGACAAGGCAGGGAGCACAGATCAGGAAAACAGCATCGACCAGAACAACTGCACTACCTTTGTTCACTCCTATGATGTCTCATCAGAAAAGAGCTCAACAAAGAAGCTAAAGGTGTCCTTGAGCCTCATTCATATGCTTCATAATTCAAGATTTTGTGAGATAAAACTTCAATATGCGGTAAGTCGCTTATAACCAGGTTTTCCCCTATGATGCTGCTTAGCTGCTACGCTTCCATTCCAGTGTAAAGAAAAGCCCATCTTAATAAGCTGGGAGAAATCCACGTCCATGAAACTCACCGAATTCCAATCATCTTAGGATGTTACCTAGGCTGCCGTGCAGTTTCATAACCTGTTGTATTTGCCATGATCCTTATTTGGGAGAAACTCTAAGCTTCCCCTCTTCCTTCCATAGAATGATTTCCTAAGCTCTTCTGCTTCTTGCCTCTCTTGTTATCCAGCATGCACTTTGACCGTTCTCTAGGTCTTATTTATTTCTATGTCAGTCACTAGAAAAGGAAATTAGCCAAAAAAATCTGCTTTATTTTATGCTTGAAAGAGGTCATAAGGTTTGCTCACCTTCTTGTTGCTGCCATCTGGGAAGGGGGAGCTTTCTTTGTTTTTTATGAGGTGGAGTCTTGCTGTGTATTCCAGGATAGCCTAGAATCCTTTTGTCTGCAGCTACCAGAGATCCAACAAGGGCCTCATGCAAGGTAGTCAAATTTTGTAACACTGAGTTATATTCCCCAGGCTGGTTTGGAACTCGTGATCCTCCTGACTCGGCCTCCCAAGAGTTGATGTCGTGGATATGAGATATTGGATCCCACCTTCATTAGGACAAAAAAAAATGAAACATCCTATTTGATCTCCTGTGGGTAGCAACCAGGTTTTATGGCTTGTCCCTGTTTAGAAAGCATATGACTCCAACCGCCCATGGATCGCATCACCCCTCCATCCTGACATTTCTAGCAGCAAGAGCTGTCTCTACCGCCTGTATCACCACAGAAACTACCTTTCCCCACACCGTCAGCATCAACCCTGCTTCCTAAGCATCCCTCTGCTGCTCTCTGTTTTCTCTTGCCCTCTCAGCCCACCCTCCAAATAACAGCCACGAGAGGCTTCCACCACTGGGACCCACATGGGGGAAGAAGAAAAGCAACTCCCAAAAGCTGTCCTCTGACCTCCACACATGAAGCATGGCTCACAACACCCCACATGCACACACACGTGTGCATGCACACACACACACACACACACACTAAATAAAAGTATAATTTAAAATGTTAAGACCTTCCATTGCATCCCTGCTAAAACCTTCAGAAGCTGCTATGGGCTAAATCTAGTCACCTTAAAATGAGCTGCCCAACCCTGTGTGAGCTTGCCTTTGGAGACATCAGACTGGAATCTCCCACCCCAGCTTTCATCCCAACCTGTGTACAGTTGTGAATGGAAGGATATTTCCCATCCCTAAATGACAGTGAGTACTGCGAAGGAGCCACCAGAGTTCCATCGCTGGCCTGTAGCAAACACGTACCCTACAAGTTCTCCACATCCTAATGCTAAATGAACACATGAACTTTGGTAAAGATTACTGCAGTGAGTAGGAAATGTGCTGGCTCACATGCAGCCAATAAAACGGAAATTACAAACATAATAGGCAAATGTTTATAATACGCATATGAGAAAAGTGAAATAGGAATGTCGTGCTGGATGTAGTGAGTGCATTGATAGTGTGATTAGCCTCACACTTACAATCTGATTGAACCCATTAGGACAGCGGATGCAAGCTTTCTAAAACCACCCTGCTTGAAAAAAAAGAAGGCGCGCTATATAAAGCTTCGAAGTGAGGTCTGTCTCCAGGTGTAGGAACCAAAGTTTGTCTTAAAAACAAACTACCTCTGTCTGGAGAAGATGATCTGGTGGCCCTTTGGTTATTCTGGGTAGAAAAAATCCCCTTCTTTGAGGTGGGAAGATGTAACATCTTAATTGTGCTGAGAAGAGTTACTTTGTCTTCATGCAGTAGAAATCGCAGCTTTGACTACTTCCCTTTTTGGAAAACTTCTTTCACTTTGAGGGCAGCAGGACCAGCAGAACCTCACAAAGGATTTGCCCCAACTGTGATGGATCATGTCTGCAATCCCAGAACTCAGGAGGCTGAGACAGGAGGGTTGCTGTGAGTAAGAGGTCAGCTTAGGTGGATAGTTCGTTCCCATATTCAGTGTAGTGGCACATCTCAAACACTACACCAGTACTAACAGTGGCAAGAAATCAGAGGCTTTAAAGCTGAACTCTGTGGAGAAGGAGGAGGAGCTAGGAATAACAGCCTACAATGCCTCTTAAAAACCAATTTTTAATTTTTCATAAGTTTTAATTTAAATTAATTAATTTAATTAACTCTTAAATGTAGACATATTTACAATTTCAAATGTATAATCTTAGATTTAAATGAATCTATTAGAAATAAAGAAATGAATACTCAAAGTTCATCAAGTCAAGGACTTTTGCTTTCACCCGTGCTCTGGCACTACTTCTGCCTCTCACGCCTGATTGGCAGAGACTACACATTGCTGCACAGCTTTGACCTGAGCTCTGCTCGGCAATGCCGTCTTCATAGCTTTGAAGTTGACAATTGTGTTCACATTTACACCTTCAAAATGAAAACTACTACAAAATGGGGCTCTATTTGTTTTTTCCAGAAACTACATTTATGAAAGACAACCTTCAGGACACAGCATGGCTGTTATGCTCATGACTTCATAGCAGCCTCAATTATTTACCAAATCTCTGCACGAAACTGAGACCTCTCAATATTCCATCACTCATGGATACGGGATTTTGAGGCCCCATCCTTAGCTTGAGGGGTTATTGGCAGTTAATGCTAGCCAGGAGGAGGAGGAGAGTCATTCTCTTCAGCATTGTAGCCGCTGATAAGTTGGTGTTGCTCCACAACATAATGACACATACACACATGCACACAAACACACAAAAGCACGCATGTGTGCCCACACACAGATTCATGAAAGCAACCTCAAACTCAGCAGATCCCAAAAGAAAAGACATGAAAGTGAGAAGTGGACTTGTTGGGGCTCAACAGGAGTAGGAGATAGACGAGAGCAGATAAGGAAGGTGAAAATAACCAATATAAAAAGGAAATGAAGAAGTATGTTAATAATGTAAATGACTATATTTGAGTGTGTGTCTATTGCATCATAGCACAGAGTACTGAAGAAATAAATCATTATTCAGTCCAGCCAAGAAGTTCCTCTTATCATAGTCAAATAAGTGAGGTTCTGACATACGTTTTCATTGTTTAAATTTTGCTATAGCCTTGATTGCAAGCCAAGTATCAACCCCCATATGTGCCTGAGCTCTACTTGTTTGTTAATTACAGCCATATGCTGTCTATGAGCTCTAAAATTCAGCAAAATCAATGAAAACATTCTGCGAAAATCAATGACTACATAGACTTTACTATGAAAAATATTGCATATTTTATCATTATTGTAAATTTTTCTGTGTAACCTTCTTATGAATAAAATGAATAATATAGGTCCTTTTATTTTCTTGGAGAGTTGGGTGTTGAATTACAGCCCACTGAATCTGAGCTACTTCTACAGCTGACCTTGAAACTGAAAGGTCAAGGGTTTTTTTTTTTTTTGAATGCGCACGCATATGTGTCACTCCAGTTTCAGGGGACTCAACTCACTCTTCTGGCTTCCATGAGCACCAGACAAGCACTTGCTCCACAAACACACATGCAGGCAAAACACTCATGGGTCATCAGCAGTATCTTAGTCTGTGCTGTGCTAATAAGGATGCTGGATGAAACCACAAGCCCCTAACATTGTATGAACTGGGTGAACCTGTGCTTGCGTGAACTGGTTGGTCATCAGTGGACACCTTCTCTCAAATCCCGTGTTGTAAAATGGCAGCAATCTACCTCCAGACAGCACTTCATTAGCCCCCCTCAATGCCATGTCTATCGCTAATGTGGAAAAGAAGGAAATACATCCTAATGAGGACATAATTGCAGGAAGTGCTTTATTTCCTAACCTGGTGACTATAAACTAAATATTCTGAGACAGATGCACAAGTGACCTCACTACAAAGCCCAAAGGACAACTGCAATGTTAAGAAATGCCACAGATGGCAAGGGGTCCTAAGGATGACTGCCCTTCTTTGGAAGGTCTTTCTATAATGACAACACAGAACCCTCACAGAAAATTTTAATGAACAGTAAATCCAAGATAATAGTTAAAGATAATTGCCCTGTAAGATAAAAGTAACATCAAATTGAAATTACTGTGGGTAAAGAGGAGGGGTTCAATTCACTAAGGAAATGTTATTTATTTTAATAAGTGACTTCCTACTCTCTCATTATTTTAGCTATTCATAATTGGTGTCAACATGAGATCAATACTATATCCCTACCTCATTTGTTCCTGTGAGGATTGAATAATATATAGCCTGTGAAAACAGGAAAGGACACACACTGTGGATGCTTACTCTTAATCCCCACTATTGTTCCCATCGTTCTACCTGTGAATGGGCTGTGCAGATTCTGACTAACTGTGGTCCCTGGGGGTGTTGTGACCACTCTGTCACTGTTAGAAAAAGGTGTGCCCTAATCCATTTCCCTGATGTTCATCTGCAACTTTATCAAGACTCTCAGGGACTCTGTCCATGTCACAGAAAGTAGAACTTGATCTTAAGTCCAAAAGGAAACCCAGGTAACAGATCTCTTAGGATTTCTTGGTCTCCTCCCTTAAGAAAGCTTTTTGGTTTACAATTACTTTTCAGAGCCTTGTGATGGAGGAGTGTCTATGTGTTACTTTCATTATTAATAAAGATACTGCCTTGGCCCTTTAAGAGAACAGAAAATTAGGTAGGCGGAGTAGACAGAACAGAATGCTGGGTAGCAGGCAGTGGGGAGACGCTTCAGGCAGTCGCCATATGCAGTAGCCATGCTTCTCCTCTCAGAGATGGACACAGGTTAAGATCTCTCCTGGTAAGCCACCCCTCGTGGTGCTATGCAGATCACTAATAGGGGTTAAAGGAATATGTGAGAATTAGCCAATAAGAGGCTGAAACTATGGGCCAGGCAGTGTTTTAAAAGAATACAGTTTCCGTGTAATTATTTTGGGTGTAAAGCTAGCCAGCCGGCGGCCGGGTGGTGGGACGCAGCCCTACAGCTCCATCAACAGCCTTGAGTCATGGTCACATAATAAATGCTATTTCTAGTAACTTTCTTTCTTTTTTGTTGTTGTTTCTTTAGTTGTTTTAAAATCTTATGTGTGCAATGCCATTTCTAGTCAATATAGTTTGGGATTGATAATTAATTATTTTTCAGTGATCAACTTAAAATTTAGAGTGAGAATTAAAAAATCACTTAATGAAAATTAAAGCAAAAATAATCTAAACTTCCATTGTTACTGTTTCTAAGACTGTGTCATTCTTCATCCTTCCTCTGGCATCTTCCTTCAGTGACACCAGAGCTCTGGCTTCTGTGCTTATAACCCCCCTCCCAACTGCCCTACCCCCTATAGAAGTGAGCAGGTGACATAAGCTGCTCAAAGAATCAGCAATGCAACACCAGCGAGGGTCTGAAGGGAGACAAAGGACTCCAACAAGGATGATCAATGCTCTTTGGAAAACGCTAAGAATGTCAAGAAGCAGGGGGGCTTCTTGTGAGGAGAGCACAGTAGATTTGTTCTGTCTGCTATCTGTGTAGGTGCTGTGCCTGGTACTTCAGACATGTTGGCTTCCCCTGATTTGTTCATTTTGGTTTTGATCTTTTCTTTTTGGCTGTGCTGCTATACCTAGTATATATGGTGCTGGGTTTGGGCATAGTACTTTATGTGTGTTAGTAAACACTCTGCCCACTGTGCTACAGTCCCAGCCCCCAAATACATCATCTCACTGGATAATTGCAGCCTTCACTCCAGGCAGATGTCATATCGCCTTTTGTAGATGAGATTTGAGACTCAGAGAAGTACGGTACCTTTTGCTAAACCCGATTATGAGAAAATCTCAGGGCAGGGACGAATAGGGCTCATCCTATCACTCCACAGCTGATCATTTATCTCAATGGACAGGATTACAGTCCAGGGCCTGGAGCTGAGTTCTTTACTGTGATAAGGAGTGGGAGTGTTCCTGGAGTGAGAAAAACACAGCGTAAGTGGCTTCTAAACAACAGAAATGGATTTCTCATGGTTAGAGGTAGAGAAACCCAGGATCAAGGTCAAGGTGCCTGGAGATTTGTTGTTTGTTGAAGGCCAGTTCCTAGCATTTTTGCTACTTAGAAGAGGCACATACACACTTTGAAATGCACCCATCGAATGGCCATGACAAGAGAAGTCATAGAGACCTGTGCTTGGACACTGCATGAAAGAATGTAAGACAAACCCTGATTGGTTGATTTGATGGTATCTTTCATGCCAAGATGACAGGGTTTAGATAACCACGAAAATACATCTCTTCGTGCTTCCAGAAGCAAAGATGCACCACTAATACTAGCAACACTATTCTATTTTTTTTTTATAAAGAAGAGGAGGCCGAAGAGAAAGAGAAGGAGGAGGAGGTGAAGGAGACGAAAGAAGGAGAAGAGAGGTAGCAGATATTTAGTCCAATTAACCAAACAAGTAACATTACTGAAGGTCATATCTCAGCCTCTCTGACTCCAAAGTCTTTGATCGTTTTATTTCTTTGTTTAACCTATATACAATTGCTTCTCAAAGAAATCCCAGAATTAGAAGGCCTGAACTTAGGATCTCTCTGCACACTGTGCATTTGACTGCCATGGCTACACTATATAAAAATATATTTTTTTCTGTATGGAAAGAGCTCATTCATATTACCTTGCCTTTCAGCATTCATTTCTGATTTCCTGAAGGGAATGTTACCAAACTGATCCCTCAGAAGAGCTTCCATGTACCCCTAAGTTTACCCCGTTCAATACCTGCTTCTTCTAAGGGCTGATGTTTATTTAACATCAATCTCCAAGATAAAAACATTGCTTGATTGCATAGAACAACATGTGTGTTTGTTTATTTATTTATTTATTTATTATAGCTCTACTTAGCTTATATATAGTGTATATTATAAATCATAATGAAAAATACTACATTTTAATAAGAATATTTTGGAAATAATACAGTTAATGTTACAATCATGGTAGTAACTTCAGGCTACCATTACTGGCAATAGTCAACGATACAGTTTACACTTACATAAAAGCCTGCCATTAAGGGAATGGTAAACTATCATATCATCAGCAAATAGAGAGAGTTTGACTTCTTTTCTGATTTGTATCCCCTTGATCTCCTTCTGTCAAACTAAAATCAATCAAAAGAGACAAAAAAGGCATTTCATATTACTCACAGGAAAAATCCATCAAGAAAAAATCTCAACACTGAACATCTATGCCCCAAATACAAGGGCACCCTCATATGTGAAAGAAACACTACTAAAGCTTAAGTCATACATTAAAGCCCACACACTAATAGTGGGAAATGTCAACACTCCCCTTTCATCACTGGACAGGTCAGTTAGACAAAAAATGAACAGAGAAATAAGGGAACTAACAGAAGTTATGACTCAAATGGGCTTAACAGACATCTATAGAACATTCAATCCAAGCATAAAAGAATATATCATCTTCTCAGCACCTCATGGAACCTTCTCAAAAATTGACCACATACCACATACTTGGTAACAAAGCAAACCCCAACAGATACCAAAAAAATTTGAATAACTCCTTGTATCTTATCAGATCACCATGGCTTACAATTAGAATTCAACAGCAACAGTAATTTCAGAATGCCCACAAATCCACAGAAATTAAACAATTCTCACCTGAATCATCAATGGGTCAATGAAGAAATAAAAGAAGAAATTAAAGACTTCCTAAAATTTGATGAAAATGATCGATCACACAACATACTCATATTTGTAGGACACAATGAAAGTTGTGTTAAAAGGAAAGTTCATATCACTAAATACCTTTATAAAGAAGCTGGAAAAATTCCACACTAATGAATTAACAGAAAACCTTAAAACTCTAGAACAAAAGGAAGCAAACTCACCCAGAAGGACTAGATGGCAAGAAATAATCAAATTAAGAGCTGAGAACAGCAAAATAGAAACAGCAAAGAATCAATGAGACAAAAAGTTTGTTCTTCAAGAAAATCAACAAAATAGACAAACCTTTCTCCAAACTACCAAAAGGCAGTGAGAGAATATCCAAATTAACAAAATCAGAAATGAAGGGGGGGGGGGCATAAAAACAGACATGGAGAAATTCCAGAGAATCATTAGGTCATATTTTGAAAACCTGTATTGAACAATTTTCTGGAAAATATCACTTACCAAAATTAAATCAAGTCAAGATAAACAAATTAAACAGACCTATAACTGATAAAGAAATATAAACAGTCATCAAAAGTCTCCCAACCAAAAAAAGCCTAAGGTCAGATGGTTTCAACACAGAATTCTACAAGATTTAAAAAAAAAAAAAAACAAAAAACAAAAAAAACCTAATACCAATACTCCTGAAATTGTTCCACACAATAGAAACAAAAGAAATATTGCCAAATTATTTTTATGAGAGTACAATTGCCCTGACACCCATACAACAAAAAGACATTACTAAGAAAGAGAATTACAGACCAATCTCATTCATGACCATTGATACAAAAATATTCAATAAAATACTGGCAACCTGAATCCAAGAACACATCAGAAAACGATCTACCATGTTCAAGTCGGTTTCATCCCAGAGACGAAAGGATGGTTCAACATATGAAAATCTCTCAATATAATTCAACATATAAACAAACTGAAGAAAAAAACACATGATCATCTCATTCCATGTTGAAAAGTTGAAAAAGTCTTTGCAAAATACAGCATCCCTTCATGAAAAAGGTCTTGGAGAGAGTAGGGATACAAGTAACATACCTAAACATATTAAAGGCAATATATAACAAGCTAACAGCAGACATCAAACTAAATGGAGAGAAAAACCAAAAAAGAAATCACTGAAATCAGGAACAAGAAAAGTTTATCCACTGTCTCCTTATCTATTCAATATAGTAATTAAGGTTCTACCTAAAGCAATAAGACAACAAAAGGAGATCAAGGGAATACAAATTGGAAAAGAAAAAGTCAAACTCTCACTATTTGCTAATGATATTATAGTTAGCATAAGTGACGCCAAAATTTTTACAAAGGAACTTCTACAATTCATAAACACCTTCAGTAATGTAGCAGGATATAAGATTAACTCAAAAACAAAACTAGCAGCCCTCCTTTACACAGATGATGAATGGACTGAGAAAGAAATCAGAAAAACATCACCCTTCACAATAGCCATAAATAACCAAACAAGTAGGAGATATGTATGACAAGAACCTTAAATCTCTGAAGAAAGAAATTAAAGAAGATGCCAGAAATTGGAAAGATTTCCCATGCTCTTGGGTAGGTAGAATTAACATAGTAAAAATGGCAATCTTACCAAAAGCAGTCTACAGATTCAATGCAATGTCCATAAAAATCCCAGCAAAATTCTTCACAGACCTTGAAAGAAAATACTCAACTTCATATGGAAAAGCAAAAAACTCAGGATAGCCAAAACAATCCTGTACAATAATTGAACTACTAGAGGTATCACAATCCCTGACTTCAAACTCAACTACAGAGCTACAGTACTGAAAATAGCCTGGTATTGGCATTAAAAACAGACAGGAGAAGCTATGGAACCAAATTGATGACCCAGATATCAATCCACACACCTATGATCAACTGAATTTTGACAAGAAGCAAAAAATATCAAATGGAAAAAAAAGCATATTCAACAAATGGTGCTAACATGTAGAAGAATGAAAATAGATCCATATCTATCACCATGCACAAAACTCAAGTCCAAGTGGGCAAAAGACCTCAGCATAAAACCAACCACACTGAATCTCATAGAAGAGAAAGTGGGAAGTATACTTGAATGCATTGGCAGAGGAGACCACTTCCTAAATACATCCCCAGTAGCACAGACACTTAGAGAAACAATTAATAAATGGGACCTCCTGAAACTGAGTAGCTTCTATAAAGCAAAAGACATGGTCAACAAGACAAAATGGCAGCCTGCAGAATAGTAAAAGATCTTTACCACCCCCACATGGGACAGAGGGCTAATCTTCAAAATACACAAAGAACTTAAGAAATTGTTCATCAAAAGAACAAATAATACGATTAAAAAATGGTGTACAGACTTAAACAGAGAACTCTCAGCAGAGGACTCTCAAATGGCTGAAAAGACACTTAAGGAAATATTCAACATCCTTAGCGATCAGAGCAATGCAAATCAAAACAACTTTGAGTTTCCATCTTACACCTGGAAGAATGGCCAAGATCAAAAACACTGATAGTAGCTTATGCTGCAGAGGTTGTGGGGTAAAGGGAACATTCCTGAATTGCTGGTGGGAGTATAAGCTGGTATAGCCCCTTTGAATATCAGTATGGCAATATCTCAGAAAATTAGAAAACAACCTTCCTCAAGACCCAGTAATGTAATACCACTTTTGGGTATATACCCAAAGGATGCTCAATTGTGCCACAAGGACATGTGTTCAACTATATCCATCACACAATTGTTTGTCATATTCAGACCCTGAAAACAACCTAAATGACCCTTGACCAAAGAATGGATAAGGAAAATGTGGTATTTACACAATGGAGTACTACATAGCAGAGAAAAATAATGACATCTTGAAATTTGCAGGAAAATGAAATGAGCTAGAAAACATCATACTGAATGAAGTAACCCAGACCCAGAAAGACAATTATCATATATATTCACTCATAAGTGGTTTTTAAACATAAAGCAAAGAAAACCACCCCACAAATAACAATCCCAGAGAACCTAGGCAACTAAGAGGACCTTAGGAGAGACATACATGGATCTACTCTACATGGGAAGTAAAATATAGCAAGATCTCCTGAGAAAATTGGGAGTGTGAGGACCATGGGAGGGAGTAGAAGGGGGGGTGAGGGAAGGAAGGAGAGCAGAGAAAAATATATAGCTCAGCCAAAACAATTTAAAAATTAAATATAAAAAAGAAATCACTGGAATCACCCATGCCTACGTAGGCCACACTTGGGTAAGGTGGAGAACACTGGAGTGTTTCTAATAGAGACTGGGATCTGTATGGAAAGAGTTTGCATGTTGCATGTTGGGGGAAAGCTTCATGCACCTGAGTGTTGGATATGAGTTTTATAGACAGGTGGGCAACATGGAAGCAGAAAAGAAACTTGGAATGACAAATAAATGACATAAGAAATGGCAGTAGTGAAGACAGCAAGAGATACCTACAACTGTCTCGGTCCCAGCGGGGAGCCCTGTGGGTCCTTAGCCAGGCTGGCTGTGAATACTCACTGTAACAAGAAAGTGGGAGGTTTCCCGGTTCTGCCTGACCATACATACACAGAGGGAGGCGTGCATGGATTTTGGGGGTGAGATGGGGTGTTGATAGATGAGATGGCAGTTTTACATATGTTAAATTTCTCATTGTAAAAGCAGTTGGGACCTCACCCACATATGTTCAGTGACTCTGAATACTGAACTTCTGCCAGGCGTCTTCTGGGTTCATCATTTTTATCATCTGTGTAGTTTTCTGCTCTTGCCTTGTGCTTGAAGAAACACATTTTTATATAATTTTTTGTTCTTCTGAGTTGTCTTGTCTTTTGTTTTGGTTTGGTTTTGAGACCAAGGATCACTAGGAAACCCTCACTGACCTTGAACCCAACACCTCTTGTCTCACTTTAGCTCCCCAAGTGTGGATATTAAAAACACCATCACAATTTGCCTTACCCTTATATTATATCATAAATGTACAAATGCACCTATCCTGCCTCCCTTAGTGCTTCCCTGACTAGCTTAAGATCTTGATTTACATATCACTGAATTGCTCTCTGAAGAGCTTCTTCCTGACAGCCACCGTTCCCTTCCCATGTTGTAATTACCTACTGTCTCCATTTTAGTGTAAAAAAGAAACAAGTTTGCATAGACTCAGAATGACGGACTTCCCAGCCCATTACCAGCCCCTGCTCAACTAAGATTCTTGTTTTGCATTTTCTCTTTGGTTCCATTTCCCTGCTTTCTGAGGGGCTGTTTCAAGCAGATTCTGAGTGTGATGACCCCTAGAGTTTTAAATAGCTGAACTTATCACTTTTTTGCTCTAATTCCTAAATGATAGGTCATCTGGGTGTATAATTCATGCGGACAGAGGAGACAGGGATGTGGGAGGTAGATATCACCACTAGAATCAAACAAGATACCTCTTGTGAGAGAATTCAGCGGAGTTCAGTTGTAAACCTGTCGTGTGGGGTTTTACCATCAGGAAGCCTCTCCCTGTGATCTGGCTTCCACACAAATCAGAAGAAATAAATTCTGTGCTTTTTATAATGCACAGCATATGTTAAAAGTTGGCTAAGACCATCACAGAAGCAGTTTTGGTGAGCAGGGGGGTAATAGCAGCACGGTGTGTATTAATTTTCATTATTTTCATTTTAATATTATTAGCAAAGGTTCAAACTATAATTTTTATATGCCCTTCTGGGCCAGAGGTGTTTATTAGACAGGCTTTACAGTGTGGTTATTTATACTCCTTTTTCTCAGCTTTATTCTTCTCAGATGTAATTCAAACAATTTAATATAAAGATTTAGTTGGAGGCACTAAATCCCCTATTCTGTTACACACAGTAAAATCTTAATCTCCAAGGGGAAGCATATTTTAAATATATTTATATTCATGGTAAAGAGAGTCCCTGTCTGTCCTCCCTGTGTGAACCTGGAAAATGTCCATATGGGAAGTGACCTCATGGAGGCCCTTCTAAATGCAGAGTCATCACAGGTATGGGGACAATTGTCTCCAATTCAGGCATAATTGGCAACGTGATGTTGACTCCATGTTTTGCTGCCAAAATACATCTTCTAATAGCATAAATAAATACATCTATGAAGAAACCAGATGCCGTAGAAGTAAATTTTTGCTTCATTCAAAGATGGCTGTTGGGACCCACAAAACTCAAGAACAGGCATCTGCCTCAGGATGGGCTTTACCAGTGGAAGTTGAGACAGAGCTATAGAAGGAAGGAAAGCCAGTGTGTCTGAATCCTCACAGAAAGATGTGTTTCCTAATAGGAGCTGACAGGTATGAAATGAGACCACAAAACTGTTGGCATTTATAATAGTATTTATATTCTTTCCTGAATCCAGGTACCATACTGCGATTTTTATCCGGCAGTTAAAAGGCCGAGAAACCTGATAAAATTTAACCCGGAGTTACAGTGCCTGCGTCGTTACAAAAGAGACCCTTTTACAGCTCATGTTCACAGCCTTTCCACTTTCATTTGAACCCTGATTTCTGAAATTTCTTGTCTATGAAACTGTATAAAAGGTTAAACTTGACATAAATTCTTCAGGGTTGTAGCGTTGCACCCAGTTTTTTCTCCCCTTTGATCACTTGCCCATATTTTCCTGAGATGGCTGCACTGTTAACTGGTTTGATGAGGACGTCAGACTCCTCTGACCCCTTGCTTAAGTTTCAGGGAGCGAGCACACTCTTTCTGGGTTGAGTTCTTAATTGATTCGGCTGGAAATGAGAAAACTGCCATTTGCAAACACCTACTGTGCTCACTTCTCTGCAGTGTACAGGCAATCATTGCTGCAGCCTTACAAAGAGCACCACCTCCACTGCCACAAGTTGAATAGCCAAGTCTTTGTGAGATAAAAGCTAACTTGCCGAGTGTTGCATGGCAAACACAGGAAATGAGGGCTTCTTGTCACTTGAAATGCCAGCCAGGGCTAGTGGTACAGTCCTGTCATCCCAGCTACTTAGGAGACTGAGACAACAGGATCACAATAGCCTGGGCTATAAAACAAACTCAAAACTAGTCCGAGAAAGTTAATATATCTCAAAACAGGTTAGATCCTCGTAAACTTCCTCCTGTCTCCAGCTCCTGTGTCACCCCAGGAACATTGGGCTCACACATATGTGCTACTCTACCTATGTTTATATGCATTCTGGGGATTAATACTCAGGCCATCATGATTGTAAGACCAGCTCCTTACTTGTTGAGCCATCTCAGTTATCTGGGAATTCTTTTTCTTTCTGCTTATGATTATCCAATGAAGTGCATGAGTGTATGGATCATATCAAGAACTGCATTTGAAGTTTTATGTGAAGGAGAGAAAAAAAGGAGGAATTTAAATAGCCATCTCTACCATACCGTTGTCCACTTCTTAAGTCCTGTGGTGTCCTTTCCCAGACACCGAAGCAACCATATCTTCTCTGACTATATCTCAGGCCTTGATTCCCAATGTGAGCCCTCAAAATACTCAGCAAGTGTTTATCTGCAACATCCAGAAACTGCTGTAGAAGCTAAAAGTTTGTATAAGGATAATTCACAAAGAAGAGAAGTTAAATCTTCCTGTGGGTTTTGTGTGGCGATTCCTGGAAGAGATGAGCTTTCTGATGGTTTTGAAAAATGAAGAGGAAAATATTTCCTTAGAAGAGAAAGCAAAGGATCCTGGGGAGAGGGAGCTGCATGCTTGAGGAATAAGGGACCACACGTGATGAAGGAAGTGGAGAATAAAAGAGCAAAATACTGGGTTCCTACAGCTCTCGGCTTCAGTGAAGTGCCAAAAATTGACTGTCTAAAACTAGAAGAGCAGCATAGTTCTGGAGGCCTGAAGTCTGAACAAAGTCTCAGCAGGACCACATTCTCCCAGACAGCTGAAGGAAAAAGGCAAGCTCTGGTGCTTCACAGTTTCCGGTGCTTTCCCAACATTTCTTGGTGTGAGGTGTCACCTAACTTTAGTAGACGACCATCTGGAGTGTGGCCATCTTCTCTTTGTGTATGGTTTCGCACCTTCCTCCATGTCTGACTGTCAGTCTGTGTCTCTGTGTGTTCCCTTTTTTTAATCTATATATTTGCTTATTACTGTGTGTGTGTGTGCGCGCGCGCGCGCGCTTGCACACACAGGTGCACATGCATGTGTGATATTTCACATGCCATGGTCCATATGTGAAAATCAGAGGACAACCTCCAGGGTCAGTCTTCAGTCTGTTCTTGTCCTCCACTGTGATACAGCCCAACTGGAGAATGAGCTTCAGGAGAGTCTCTGCTTCCATCGCCACTCCATCAGAGTGCATCTCTCTCTACATGAGTCCTGGGAATCCAAACTTATCTTCATGCTTCCATGACAAGAACTTTACCTACTGTGCATCTCTACAACTGCAAATTTCTCCCGTTCAAATGGAAAATAAATCCCAGTGGGGTAGGGTCCAATCCAACAAGTCTATTGAAACTGTTTTGTAAACGTCTCCCTTCCAAATATTCTTATGTTCTGGGCACTGTGAACTTAGGACTTCAGTCCATCTTTCATCTGAACAGAGCACACAGTTCTTTCTGCAACTTGTGGTAAAGGTTGGGATGGTAGGCTGACAACTATGTTGAATCAGTCATTCTCTCAACACACGTTATTATATGTGGTGTGCAGAACACGCTGCTGGAAAGAAGAAAAGGTTTCTGTCTACAAAGCACTCCACGTTGTTTTATCAGACACAATGAGATTAAGGAAAACTTTTTATTAGTGTATTGTAATGAATCATTCAGAACTTGGTGGCTTATGACAATAGTAATGCATTCTTTAGAATCACTTGGGTCTATGCAAGCTAGACTGTGCTTATATGGAGAAATTGGCAAGCCAACTTCCTAGCATAGTGCTAGTTGGGGCACTGTCCTCGTGGCTCTTGTTGGGCTTTTTCTTCTCATGATGACCTTTGGAGACATTGCTCATCTGGTAAAGGACTAACAGAGCAAGAGAAATTCACCCAGCACTACCATTTTTCCTCATATCAAAATGTAGTCACATTGCCAAGAAAATTGATATAGAGGAAAGGAAAGAACCAGAAGCAGAACACACATGGACCTAGCATCTAACAGAGCAAACACAACCGATTCAGAACATTGGTAACTTTGCAGGCTCCTTACTCAATTTACAGAAAGCACTAGCTTGCTCTCATAGGGTGAAGTCAAAGCATTCTTTACTTTTGTCTCAACTTATAATTAGTTGTTTGGGAAAGAAAAAAACCATAATATTTAAGATAAAATAAAGGGGTTAACGTCTTCCAAGAATTATATCAAGAGGAATCTGCCTAACTTGGTGGTAGATACAGTTTCGTTGATCACAGTGAAATAATAGTGGAATATGAAGTGGTTGTTACATCCTTAGGGGTTCTGCACAAGGTCCCCACCACTCTGTGGGCTGACTCATCTATTTACCTAGATATAAAGCATTCATGACACGGAGAGTACCAGGAAAGTTTCAGTGGTCATTTCTCCTTATCACTTACCAACAAGTTATGATGTCAAGGGCTGTCTGGAAACTTTATGGAAATGCAGATTAGATGTAGGCTCTAAGGCAGCGTCCAATCCAGAGCTGGAAGCTTCCTGTTGTCCGTGCTCATTCAGGGTTCTTGCACATCATTTCCGTGTTACCATCATCCTCCCTCCATCCATGTGCACTCAACCTCGTCAAAGTGGCAGCTCCCACAGACCTAGAGACAGAAGACATCTCTGGGTCCCTGTTTGCAATTGAATTACAGTTCAAATGCATGAACCCTTGATCTGTGACAGAGACAAGGATGAAGATGTCACTGTGCTTCATCATGCAGAAGTGCACGTGTACTTCCATGGAGTAGAAAAATTTAAAAGAAGAAATGATTGGCTACTTAGCTTCATTTCTAATTCCTATATTATTTTTCTCGTATTTTAAAGGTACTGCATGGTCATAGACAACTGAGAAAGTTAAAGAAAATTCTACAAAGAAAGACAAAGATTTACTTTCATAACCAGATTCCTCAGATAACACGGTCAGCATATTGGCTGATTTCTTTTCTGTAACTTTATGTGCAAAAATACGTATCTCATATATAGCTGGAACTTGGAGACCAGATGGCTTGTTTCTTGTTTGGTTTTAATATTGTGGACCTTAACCCAGACCATTTTTACAAAATAGTCTTCAGGAATAGTGCTTTTATGGCTTTGATTCATGCAAAAATACATTGATACCTTTTCACTTTCCAAATTTCCTTTTGTACTATCTGGCATCCATAAGTCATAACAAGATCTTGCTATCGGGATGCTTTTTTTTTTTTTTTTAAAGATACTGACCTTCTATCCTTCAGATTTGTTTGGTTTGTTCTGTGTTCTAAGCAGCCATGCACGGTATAATATGCTGGTGATTCCTTTAGAGCATAGTTCAAAGAAGCAGTAATAAGGGACAAGTTGCTAATGTGTGGTAACAATAAGATGCTTTGCTTAGCATTGCTTTGGAAGACCTTAAAGATATCAAACACCATTTGCTTCTTTGGTCAACTACACAGTGACAAAAATTTTGTGGGTGTAGATCATGGCCACGTTCTTCCAAGCTACATTTTGTTTTGGAAGAGTAAGACTGAACAAGAGTTACTCAGGAGGGAAGTCCAGCGCTTACTGTCAGGAGAAAAGAAATTAGGTAAGGGAGCTGCTGAAAAGTTGCTTTTTCTTTTTTTGATTTTTCGAGACAGGGTTTCTCTGTAGCTTTTTTAAAGCCTGTCTTGGAACTAGCTCTTGTAGACCAGGCTGGCCTCGAACTCACAGAGATCTGCCTGCCTCTGCCTCCCGAGTGCTGGGATTAAAGGTGTGCGCCACCACCGCCTGGCTGAACCTGGATCTTTACGCATGCTGGCCATGAGTTCTGTCTGGGAACAGACTCCCCAGCTTAATGGAAGGTCAGAGATCACATTTATTTTTAATTGGGTATTTAAAATTATATAATTACAACATTTCTCCCTTCCCTTCCTCCCTCCAAATCCTCCTGTATATTCCTTTCCTTCAAATTCATGGCCTCTGTTTTCTATTAATTGTTATTGTATGCATCCTTGAGAAAGAGCCATGGGATGGGAGCCACACTCCATGTGAAAAACCATGCTTTTTCTATGACACCAGGTTCTGGAAAACATGTTGTAACTTACTTGCCCCCTGAGTGTTTCCACAACCTCATTTCTTATTCTTTTTTACTGAACATCTGCTGGAATGTATGTGTGTGTATCACACATTAAAATATATACATACATTACACACAAATATACATATATGTTAACATATTATATAGCATATTGATGAATATGCATATATTATATGTATGCTGTATGTGTTAATATGTTGTATTTCTATGTGTATGCTAATATTATGTGTATATATATTTATTTATGATTATTACATTCAGAACTCTTGAATTACGGCATTGGTGAGGATGAGGTCAGGTCTCGCCTTAGATGGTGCCGGGAACAAGTTCTTAGCTCTCTTTATTGTGTGTGTGGAAAGCTGGAAAGCCACGTGACTTTCCCAGAAATGATGGGGTCGAGTCTGAAGCACAGAAGCATAGAATTACTGATCGTGGCCTCCTCCTCAGCCTTGGCTTCACCCAGTAGTTCCGTTGCCTCTAAGTTTTCCGTTTGCAATACAGCTTCCTTGTTACGGTCATCAGTTCTCTGTTTCCTACCTCGCATCCTGTCACCTCTCAGCTGGCGAGCCTTGATGACTCTCAGCTGTATAAGACTTTCAGACTGTCCTATAGCTCTGGCCTCATTACTTTTCACATGTAATGCCACCACAGGGAGGCCCTAGCCCATGGCTCTCACTGACCCTTAAGAATGGCCTGTGTAGTGCACCCCTCTCTATAACATCATTTGTCTGTCGCAGAAAATTATCGGCTTATTCTTCCTGTCATGTGACCCCATCATATGCCTCATTGCTCCTTCCCAGTGAAGCTTTGCGCCCTCAGCAGCAAACGGCTCGTGTTTCCTGTTGTTTGTCCTACTTTCTAGACCCTTGCACAGTGTATCTTGCAATCAGCAGTGTTTATTAGTCATGTAACACTCACTCCATTATTAGAGTGCTAAAACACACTGAGAGCAACAGCCATGGCAAAGCCAACTTTGTGGAGCCACCATAGCAAACACTATATCCAGCATGCAAGAGCTGGTGGCTGCGGCTGGAGAGGTCCAGCCAAAAGAGCACTTACTGCTCTTCCAGAGGACCTGGGTTTGATTTCTAGGACTCAAATGGCATCTGACAACCATCTGTAACTCCAGTTTAGGGGGATTTAATACCCTTTTCTGGCCTCTGAGAGCACCAGGCATACAAATGGTAGACATATACCTAGGCAAAAATTAATTAATTAATTAATTAATTAATGTTAAAAAAGAATTACTAACGGTACACTTAGTCAACTAACTCGTTAGGATGTAATAGCTAGATAAGATACATCCCATGTATATCTATGTACCCAGATACACAAACATGTAAAAGTATTATTTTAGGAGAATTATTAACAGAGCTACCATTTGTTTACTTTTCCTAAGATTTATTTGTATGTGTGTGTGTGTGTGTGTGTGTGTGTGTGTGTGTGTATCTGTGTCTGTGTGTGCATATGTCACATACATGCAGGTACATGCAAAGGCCAGGATATAACATTGGATTCCCTGGACCTGGAGCTGTAGGCAGTTATCAGCCACTCTACCCCGGTGCTGGAGTCTAACCCAGATCCTCTGGAAGAGCAGCAAGCATCTTAACGGCTGACCCATTTCTTCCACCCCTACTATGCATTTCTTGGTACTGTAAAATATCTCTTCTTTTTTCATCTCCTCATTCCTTATCTCTTCCTGTTGGGAAGGGCCTTGTTTGTTTGCTGCAGAGCAGAGACTGGCAATGAAGAGTCAAGGCCAAGGCCCTCTGCCTGGGTGAGTTGAGATTCCGAGATCACAGCCTACATTTCAAAAGGCTCCACTAGACAGCGATGGGCGTTTCAGTGGTGCGTACCACGGCATGGTTATTCCAAGTAGATTTTTATCTGTGCCTTCAACAGGGCTATGAAAGACCAGGCCCCCAAAACAGTAAGCCAGGCTAGGGACTGGCACTTTGAAAAGCAATAATTTGGAAGGGTTGAAAAGAAATAATCATTAAATTAATGTTCATTAGGAACCATGAGGATATCCTTCCTGGCACAGAAGTCTTCCGTCAGACAGAGAGAGAGCTCTGTGGTTCTTTCCGAGCTAACCAATGGGAAAGGAAACGTCATTTGTCTCTAAACCGTGAGCAGTGTTGTGGGGGAGGTCAGAGAGATGCTTTCTTGCTCCACTGCCATCTACCACTGCAATAAATAAACAAAGACCTGCCTGAGTCCGTTCTCAGAAGAGCCATTCCTAATCCTTTTAGGGCAGGAGGATGATTTGTGCACAGCAATCTTCTATCAACAGCTGTTCCTATTTCTCAGAGGATTCCAGTTGCTTCAAGAGGAAATATTTGGAACAGTCCCCTAGAGATTGTTCAGGAACAAGAGTGAGGTCCCAGCATGTGGAACAGGCAGATTCAAGATCCTGCTGGCACTCTGGAAGCAATTTTCAGGTGATTGTTCACTTAGAAAGATGTTTACCTTTTCTTTGCAGTGAAAGCAGGTTGAACATGACAGAGATTCTCTGAAATGGATGGCCACTTTGGAACAGAAGAAAGTAGAAACATGACTCTGAGTGACACCTGTCTTTCGAAGCCAGTAGAGACAATTTAAATGCAACAACTCCTGGGAGCAGAAGCAATGTAAGTCACGTCAACATCCAGTCCCTCCACTTCTGTAATGCAGGAACATTCAGGAGTGTGTGCGCGATGCATCTGCCATTGCACAACTGCCCACTAAATGAAAAACAGCAGGCTTTTCCTGCTGTGCTCTTATTGACAGGATTAGTTCCCTATTATTAATATAGCCTTTGAAACTATCATAACATCCAAACTCATAGTAATTAAAAATTCATGGGGCTACGAAGATGACTTAGATCATAAAGTATCTGATGAGCAGGCATGAAGACCTGCGTTTAGATCCTCAGCACCCATTTCAAAGGCCAAGTGCAGTGGTACACTTCTAAATAGTGCTTAGGGGAGAGGAGCTGAGATCCATGAAATTCATTGCCCAGAGAGCCTAGCCAAATCCAAGAACTTCAGGTTTACAAGAGACCATGGCTCAAAAAAATAAAAATGAATAGCAATCAAAGACATCTGATGTCAAGCTCTGTCCCCCATATGCACATTCAGACACTTGGTCACACCTACACTAGAAAGCAGACACAAGATGCACGTGCATGCGCACGCGCACACGCACATACCAAAACCAAAGTGCACGTTTTCTTGATTTTCTATAGTTCTCTAACATTCTAGCACTACTGGCTGAAATGCACATGCTTACCGAGAGTGTTTCCTGGGACTCATGCTCCCATCCTCAAACTCTGGCTATAAAGTACACTGTCATCTTCAAGTGCTCTTCGCCAGCATCAGATCAGGATTGAGTCCACACACTCTGAAGACTAGCGAGCACTCAGTGCTTCCTTCAGGACCTGGGGGTCACTTGACAGATTTCCACCCAACTCTGCCCTCCCTACGAGACACAAGAGCATCCCTTCAATACCTGCTAAAGTCATTGCTGTCATTCCAGAAACAAGCTCAGAAAAAATGTACTGAGAAATAAAAATGTCTGCAGACATTTCTTCCCCTGAGCCTTCCAACTCTAAGAGATAGAAGGCTCTATCAAGTCAGTCAATTTCATCTTAAAGGCAAATAAAAAGTTATTGGCACCAGAGTTCGAATATTTCATGGAGAGTAACACTTGAAAAATGGGTAAAATATGTTATTGATTTTATATGCAATTTGAAAAGAATGAAAACCTTTCTTATGCAAGTCCTGGAGCAGCATTCATTTTCCAGAGTGCTTAATCCTTCTAAGTGATTTGACTATTTTTTAATATCAGTAAAGATTGCATGCAATCATTTGCCTTCAGATTCCTATTTCCAGATTTCAGAAACACGACAATGTTTTTCTAAAGATGCATAAATTAACATCTCTGCTCACATCCATGCAAACCCACACCAGGACAAACAGGGCTGCGAAGGTGCTGGGCACAGAGACTGTCCTAGTAATCCACTTCCTTCTAGGAGGCAGATGCCCCTGCTCTCCAAAGGCACCTGACACAGATCAGAAAGCCTTTCCTTTGAAACTTAGGGGCCCACACTGTGGCATAAAAATCCCATACACCACGGGAGGAAGAAAGGGGCCATGTGTCTGAGTTCACTTCCTCAGCAGCTCTTTACTTCGCTGGAACCGGGAAGCACACAGCGACACAGCTTTAGGATACTGTGGGCAGTTTACCCCCAGCTGTGCCTACCTAGGCAAAAATGAGTTGGCTAATAGAAACAATTGCCTGGTGATTCAGGCTCAATCACAACCCCTATCCAGAAGCAACCTGGGGAATTTGCAATTTTTGCCAAATAAGTCAGGCTGAGTACTTTCTCTTTACTGATTTAAAGCTGTGAGGGAAAAATGTGTAATTCTGCATCTTGAGAACTTCAGAGCAGGGCTTACGGTCAACTTGTGAGCATTCATAGTGTGTGTGTGTGTGTGTGTGTTTGCGTGTGTGTGTGCACATGCACGTGTGTTTATAAGATGATGCGTTGTGTGTATGTGTGTATAATGTGCATATGTGTGGTGTGTGTGTATAATATGTGCATGTGAGGTGTGTTTATGAGTATAGTGTGACTACATGTATATGGTGTGTGTGATATGCGTGTGTGTGCATGTAATATATGTATTGCGGTATGTGTTGCGTATGACCACATGTACATGGTATGTATGTAAGATAACTGTGCATATATGTTGTGTATGTGTGATGTGTGTATGATATTGTGTAGTGATATTTAATTTGTATTTTAATAAATAAAACTTGCCTGAAGATCAGAACGCAAAACAACCACACTAGTCAGCCATACAGGCCAGGTAGTAGAGAGACACACCTTTAATCCCAGAAGCCATACTAGGTAGCCATAGAGGCTGGGCAGTGATGGTGCATACCTTTAATCCCAGCAGTAGAGAGGAATATAAGGCATGATGAGAAACACGCTCGTTTTCAGTCTGAAGATTTCAAAGAGGTAAGAGCTCTCTAGTGGCTTGGCTGCTTTGTTTTTCTGATCTTCAGGTCGAACCCCAATATCTGCCTCTGGGTTTTTATTAATTGTTCTATAGGATTGTGTGTATATATGTGCAGTGTGTGTATTGTGTGGTGTAGCTGTGCATGTAGGTGCTGTAGCATCTCTGTGTGGGTTACTGTGTATATGTGGTGTGTATGTGTATGTGTGTGTGTGTGTAACAAGGAACAAAACAATCCTGGTGAGAAGAGCTCACATTTTAGCAACTGTGATAATTGGCTTTACATGTCAGCTTCATACAACCTAGACTCCCAGAGGAAAAAAGTGCCCATGAGGGATTGTTTCTAGGACACACTATGGACATGTCTCTTGTGGTGTCTTGACTGCCTTACTTGATGTGGTGAACCACAGCATGCAAGTGAAAATGGCACAAAACAAATCTGAATCCTATTATCAACACTTTGAACACAGAATTTCTGCAAAGTCATGAACAACAACAACAAAAACATCCTATTTGGTTACCAGTGAGTTGTAGGTTATCAGAGAAGAGATAGAAGGTACTGTGCTCTCTTGTTCTGCAACAATGCCACAGGCATTCAGACACTTGTCCACAGTGACAGTCTCCATATGCAAAAACCTTGATGTCATTTACTTTTGAGAATTTACGTTAACATTCATGGCTAACATTTGGACTGGCAAAATGAAATGGACTCTAATTTATTTAGCCAAAAATATTCTTCAAGTCAGGGCAAATGGCCATTTTCATGAATTAAAAATGAAAAAGGTATTAAAATGTCATTTAAGGCAATTTGATGATATTGATACTTAATAATAGCTTGGTTACTCAAAACAAAATAAAAATGCACTTGTCTGATGTACATGGTGGTTCATAATCACAGAAATTGGGGGTCGGCATCAGACCTCTGTGAGTTTGAAGCCAACCTGGTTGTACAGCAAGCTCCAACCACACATGCCTGTTATATAGTAAAACCCTATCTCCAAAAGAAGAAAAAGAAAAAAGAAAAAGGAAAGAATGAAGAAGAAAAGAAAAAAGGAAGTCAAATAGTCTAATTTAAATTTTATTTCTTCCTTTTTTTTTCACCAACCTTGTGGAAATGGTTTTTCATCCTCTGGTTTTGAGGACCCCTGTTTTAGATGTATTTCTGTTTAACTTTGTGTAACCGTAAATGATGAAGAAAATAATGCCGTTCTTCTTTGTAACAAGTAGACATATTTTCATCTGCACCTAAGATATCTTTTTAAGTATTTGCACTGGAGAAGAAAATAGATACTGGAGGTATAATGGCTATGAGACGGGAAAATGGAAAGACAGAATAGATCCAATTTCTTTTCTAAGATTTAGGAATATGATTAGCTCATTTTTAAGTTGCTTGGCAATTTTCCTGTTGATTGGCAAATGGGCAAGTCCCATCCAAAGTCCGCACGGGTTATGTGGGGCTCTGAATGCTTCTTCATAGTAACATAGAAACATAGTTTCTCAGTAAACTAGTGCACACAAGCATACCCCGTTCGTAACCTATTCACTGTACTGAACTGTAGGGACAAATAGTTAAAAAAAAAAAAACAAAAAAAACAAACATTGATTTACCCAAAAAAGTTTTAAGAGATAATAATTTTAAAAGAAAAAATCCTCAAAATGCTTGAGGAAAGACAAGTTCAATGAGAGGCCTGGAGAGTTGTATGAGAACTTGAAGGCAATGAGGTGGGTTCTGGGCGTGGTCATATTCTGGTAAGGATAGCATTTGTCCTTTCAGTATTGTAGACTGAGTATGGACTCAGTCTACGCCAATTATGTCTTATCTCCAGTAGTGGGTGATGCTGGATTTAACATATGAGTAAAATGGGGCAAGTGAAGAGCCCTCTTGACTCGGATAGCAGTAGTCATGGTAACTAAAGAATCCAAGCCAATCAAGTCACAGCCCTTGCCACTGCTACATAATAATGTAAAACGTGTTCTGATAAATGGTGGTTTCTAAATCCACCCAAGACCCATGAGGGCAGATAACTCATTATATCCCCAGTGCTGAGCAGAGCCAAGTACACGGTTGCCCAAGAATAACGTTGGAATGAATAGATGGATCGATGAACATGAATGAATGAAGGGGGAAGAGGAATGAATGCCTAAAAGGGACAGACTTGTACAAGATAAAACGGCCCCTGTTACGTTGATTAGTCTACTAGCCCAGTAAAGAGAGAGTTGTACTCTGAGACAGGTACTAAGTAAAATTTGAAGGATAAAATCAGATGGAAAAAGTTCCCTTGAGGAAAGTCATTTAGTTAGATATATCCATGTCTGGTCTGGACGCTCTTTGAAAATAAGGACGCGATTCCATCCACATTAAGATGCTTAAGTGACTGCTGAATGCTCAGTCTTAAAAACTAGCATGTATATCATTCCCAACAAGACCCAGGGAACCTCACAGGAACAAAGGGATGGGTGAATTGGAAGGGCTAGAGGATAGGGAGGAGGTCTGTGAAGCACTGTCTTCCACAGGCGTTGTGGTCAGTGTAATTCTGAATACCTGAAAAAGACCTGCACGCGCGCGCACACACACACACACACACACATACACACACACACAGGCATGAAAGTAGGAGGAGATTAATTGGGAACAATAAGGGGGCCTGAGTGTTGGGAGGGAGATGAGGGAGGGTGATGGGGTAATCATATTCACAACGCATTACACACTTGTGTGAAACTGCCAAAAATTAAACTTTTGCAGAAGGATAGTTGTGTCAAGGAAGCATATGTACAAATGAAGGATGTGATGCCCCCATCTTGGCCTGGTAGAAAGCAAGTCTATAGCATGCAAGGATCGGTGGAAAATTCGGGAAGAAGTCAGTCTGTGCTTTGGAGTTACCACCTACTGCGGTTCCATAAAGCAGCAGTGACCTACTTCCTCCAGGGAGGCTTCATCTGCTAGCACTTCTGCCACCTCCCAAATCAACACCAGAAGTGAGGGATGAGCTGTGAGAAGCTTCACACTCAAACGGCAGCATACAATAAAGCATGGCTTTATCTGGTCCCCAGTATAATGATAAAGTCATCAAGAGAACATGACTTTACAGGGAAGAACATGCTAACACCTCCTTAAATAGCCCATTTGGTCATCAAAATATCTCTTAAATAAAAACCATAATTCAATGTTTACAGGGTTAACAATAAGATAGGCATTACCTCGGATGGCATACAAGAAAAATCTTCCTGGACACAGAGACAAACTCAGTGAGAGTTTGTCTGGGTAGAATGTGAGAGACAGAATTGATCACTGAGAGAAAAAGTACATCAATAGAAAGCTGGGCATGTTTGTATTGCTGTGTGTGATCAATTCTCTATATATCCATATATATGGATATATATTATATTTAAAATATACTTTGAATAATAATTTGGCAGTTGCTTAGTGTAAGAGATGATTATGAATGACCATCGGACATGGACAAAGGGGTCTACTTCTTGATTCACTGTGTCACACTGCATGGACAAAGGGGTCTACTTCTTGATTCACTGTGTCACACTGTAGCTTCCATGATGAAAATTTTCATTTTTCCCCTGTTTTTTCCTTTACCTTTCTTCTCTTAAATTTTGCTTTATTTTTTTGGGAGGAGGGTGGATGCAGGGATGGGGGTGGTTGCAAAAGGACAGGGAATGGAATGGGATCAAAGTGCATGATGTAAACATTACATAGAATAAATAAAAAAAGAAAGAATGAATGAAAAGAAATAGTAATAGATGTGTTAGCTTGGGATGGCCAGAAAGTGCAGTGTGGCAGAAAGACTTGCTGGAGAGACTGGAGAAATGGCTCAGTGCTTCAAATCACACACTTCCAGAGGACCCTGCTCAGTTCCCAGCTCCCATGTCATGGCAGGAAGCTCCAAATTACCTCCGTCTCCAAAGGATATGATATCTTGTGGCATATGCTCTCGCACGCACATATAGGTACATGAAAATAAAAATAGTGCAAATAAATCTTTAAATATTTCACCAGAAGAACTTCTTAGAGAGGGGCGTGAGTGTGCTCCCAGGAGCACAGGGGGGCCGGAGGGCCAGAGCCAGAGGGAAGGAGAGTGTGTGCACCCAGGCCTGCTACTCTACTGCTTCATGCAGCAAGGCCACCCCAGAAGCTGTGTGGAACACACCACCCCCTCCATCTACCCATGTCCTATTCGCTAAAGATTTCTCAATGTTTAATCTCCTACACATCTAGATTTCCATTTACGCTGAACGCTTCAAAAGACCCCTGGGTGGGAGGTGGAAAACAAGTGAGCCTCAGGGTGCAACCCAATCAGTACAGCTGCAGGAGTCCAGAAGAGGAAGATGTTTGTTTAGTGACCTAAGGGGAGAAATAAGGCCCAGAGACTACATATTTCTGGTTTTTCAGTTTAGAGTTTTTTTTTTTCCGTGTTGTTATCAAGTCTAATAGAGAACTCTCATGCTTTCTTCTCTTGTTTATTCTTCGCTGAATGAATTTATCCACTACACGAGGATTTATACAGGGTTCTGTGGGTGGAAATTTAAGAATTATAAACCTGTTTCATTCATTAAGTTCATAGTTGTATCAATGATGTGACCTCAATATCACAAGTACATAGTAAGTTCTGTTATGAAGAAATAGATATTTTTCTAATATCAACAAGCGTTTCTTGCCCCCCCCCAAATATAAGTTAACCAGAGTGTTCCCCTGAAGAAACTACTCTACCCCCTTGCAGAGAGTCCTTCACCCCCGGGTTGTCATGACCCATTTCTGTTCTGGGAGTAGAGGTGGTTTACTACCTACACACTGCCTGAGGGCAGGAGGCAGAGAGTTAGATTTCTGCGCTTATAGGCAAAGTGCCTCTGAGGCATGAGAGAGCTGGACTCCCGTAGCATCCGTGTTCCTCCGGTTACCTGGCCAGCTTCCCAGGAAGGAGGTGGAAGATGGCCTATCCTGCTGCCAACATCACTTCCCTGAGCTTCCCAGGAGCCAACCAGCCACCAGCTGACTAGGCCTGAAGTGCTGGCTTCAGGCGGCAGCTCTCCTCCTCATCCCTTCTACAGAAGCACTGGAATGAGAAATGCTTGATTCATTAAAACCTTTGATGCAATGGTAGCTGCCTTGGGTCAGTCACAAGGAATACACCATATAGGGAGCATATTTATATGACAATAAACTTTTAATACTTAGGAAAGTGCCTGAATAAAAAATAAAATCAGAATTAAATTATGCAAATGACAATTTTTCGGAGGCAGGTAAGGTGAAGTTCTGGACACCATCATGCTTCTGGCCTGGAATTAGTTGATGTATGAGGAGCTGTCAGTATTCCTTAGTATTTCCATTAACCGCTCAAGGCAAGCGAACCGAGCATGCAGAGTGCTTTATGGGGCAGTCACGGCAGTGCAGAAAGCTACAGAAGGCTTTCAGGGGGAACGTCCCACCTACTAAGAGTGGAGGGCTTTTTAGAGCACGAAGGCCCCAGGCTTGCCAGCTGAAGACCAGGAAGGTAAATTCTATTAGCGCTTCAAAGGGCACGACTGAGGACAAAGACTTTTAGCTGCCACAGACCCGGCTCCCCAAAGAGAAAATCAGGGGTCAAAATAAAAAGCGATTTTCTCTGCACAGCAAATCTGCAGACCTGGGGGGCACCTCTGTCGTTAGTGCTCAGTCCCAGTGTCCTGAAGAAGCTGCCTGGGAGAAGGCATTCCAAGCACCTCCTTGGAATCAGCACCTGCTTCAGGCAAATGGGGGCGGGGCTCAGGCGCCGGGGGGCGGGGGGGCTGGCCCATAGTTAGGTGTAGTTAGGCAGGACTATTTCAATGCTCTCAGGCCTGGAGTAAGGGATGAAGGGCTAGCTCAACTGCAGCCGGGGAGAGTGTGATGGGGGAGGGGTGACATTTGTCAGAAATCCTTGGACTCATGAGGGTGACACAGAAGTTAGAGGAACTAAAGGACCTCCAGTTGGCGTTGCAAATCACCTAGCTCCCCAGAGATCACTCACTCTTCCCCATCCTGAATGCCTTCCCATCCTACATTGTTTCAGATGGGGTGGGAGTGTTGAGTCATGTTACTCTTTAGTCGGATTCCTTCCCACACAAAAGTGATCCCGGGGATCTGAAATACGTGGGAAAGCAATGATAGATACCCCAGTGTAGGCAGCAGGAGGTATAACGTTTGATAGTTTGGCCCACTGCGTTTTCAACTAGCCTGAGGAGCTTGGATGAACCATGTTGGCCTCATCGTGACTTCGTTTCCTCATCTGTTCCAGAGAAGTCTAGTGCACTCTAGGCAGCAGGATGCAGCGCCAGGGAGATTGAATGTGGTGCGCGCGCGCACGCTCTCAAAACGGCAGGGAGCTCTCCCCGCTACTGCCTCTGCACCTCACTTTGGTGCCTTCTTTCAGCCCAGCGAGGGGTGGAGGAAGCCTCAGCTCTAAAATTAGTCCAGCTTCCAGGAGAGGCGCCCAGAGCATCCTGCTGCGGGGCCGCCGCGACTCCCCGGCCTCCACCCGCGCCCCTCGTCTGCGCGCGGAGCTGGGAGCTCACTGGTCGTCCCCCACGAGGACGCAGCTCTGCGGGGAGGGAGGAGGAGACAGAGAAGCTGGGTCTTGGCAGTAAGGCGGCGGCAGTGAGGGGGAACCCGGAGCAGCTCCTAGACTAGCAGTAGCGGTGCAAGCTGCCGAAAGCAGACGCGAGAACCGCTCCTCCCGGCAGGCTGCGCTGTGATCTGGGCTGTGCGGTGGGACCTCGCTCCCGGTCCCCCTCCTCCTGTCGCCATCCTCCTCCGACTCCCCTCCTCCGCCCGCCAACCCGCAGCGGTGGCGGCGTCCTGAGCGCCAAGCGCCGGGCACCTCCACTCGCTGCCCCAGCCTCAGCCGGGAGCACGCGGCGAGCACTGCGGCGGTGGCGGCGGGGTGGCCAGCACGCCCTAGGCCGGAAAGGAAGACCACGGAGGACGCGTTTGGTGCAGAAGAGCATCGCCGGCCGAGGCAAGGGTGCGTGAGGATTTTTAGCGTGCTTTATTTGGCTGCATGGTGCACCGGCTGGAGCGCACCTTTCTCAGTACGGCCCCAACTACCAGGTTACAGAGAGGCTGTGATAGGGCCTCCGGCCAGCTAAAGCCATCAGAAAACGTGGGGGAAACTTTTCACCTTGTAAAGTTACTGCCTGGGTGCTACCGGGAGCAGTGGTCATTACCGCCACTAGCTAGAACCCAGGGAGACTCAGCCCTGCGTCAGGAGCCAGGAGATGAATACGGGAGTTGGTCAAGTTTAGGGCTAGGGATAAGAGGAGAGAGGGCTTGCGCGTCTGCATGCTTGCACACTGCTCAGGGTCCTCACTGATCTGTGGCGGCTGGCTGCAGGTGGATTTGATCAAGTGGCGAGTCGGCTTGGTAGCTGGCGCTTGCAGCATTCAGTAGGAAGGCGCAGATGCCAATGGATGCACTTGCAGGACCCAGAGGAGCAAGTTTGGTGCTTGCTAGAGGCGGCTAGGAGTGTAGCAGAGAACCAACCCTTCACTTCCACCGGACAAATACGGTAGCCCAGATTGTTCGCCGGTCCTCTCCCCCCCCCCCGTCTGATTCTTATCGGTTGGTGAAAGGTACTGAATGACAGCGGACTTTTAACTTATGCGACAGTTTGGCCGAATAATCAGGAGATGACTTCCGTTGTTTTGGCGAGATGGACCCGAATCCTTTGGGAGAAAACATGATTTTTTGGCGGGCGGGAGAACGGGCTTTGCTATTTGAAAAGAGAATAGCCCGAGTCTGACCATCCCAGGGATGCTGAAGGGCCCTTGCAGCTCCGCGTGGGCATGTTGAAGGCGCACTGTTCCGCGCCCGGAGTCTTTCCGAGGGTGCTGAGCGGGACTGTCGGTTCACCAGAGTGCAGTTAGGGATCTTAGGGAGCTGGCTGGAGGTGGCAGAGGGGTCCTGGATGGATTTCGCCTGGCGCTCGGTGAGCAAGAGGACTTGGCCAGCTGGGGTCGCTGAGCTAAAATGCATCGGGCTGGGCTGACGAGAGGTGGAGAGCCCGGGTATTTTTAGCAGTATACCACGTTCACCGTTTCTTTCCCCACCTGACTTTTGTCTCGTGTGTTTTGCGGAATGTTTGGGCACTGACCAGGATTAGACTTTGCAGAAAGCAACTCGTGTTGCTTTTCTCTGTCCGTCTCTGGCTTGTTGTGGTACGCTTGGAGAGAGGATGGGATGCAGAGTGCCCGGTGTTCCTGGGCGCGCTAAGGCTCATCTCCTGGCTCCTGCTACCAGAGGAAAGGGGGCGCTCTTGGGTGTGCGTGCTGGTGGTGTCACCCACCTTGAAATACAATAACGAGCAAGCCCGGCCATGGGGTTGTCCACAAATGGACGTGAAGGTAGGGGTAGGCTGCAGACAGTGAGGTGGCCGTGGAGGTTAGGAGTTTTCCGGAAGCAAGAAGCGCTGGCATCCCGGAGCGAGGTCAGCCAGTGTTCCGTGCCTCCCTAGGGGAGCCCCACTTCGCCGCCGCGTGCGCTCGGGACCTGGATCTTGCTTGGGGTATTCCCGAAACCGGTATACAGCGGCGTGAGGGAGAAACAGTGGACCAGGCGAAGAATGGGAGAGTCTTTCTCTGGTTTCCCCTCCTCCCCGCCCCCAGACTCCGGCGTGTTTGCTTCCAAGTTGGATCCCACTTCCATTTACAAGTGTCAGACAAACCGCGCCAAGCACCCGCTCTCCCCGACTCAGTCAGATGGGGGAGGGCGCAGGGCGGGAGCCTTGCGCTCCCGCAGAGCAATCCGGAGCGGTTTCCTAGCTTTTAGGCCTTGATGTTTAAAAGGTATATAGAAGAAAACTGCAAAGCTCACAGCACTCATGGACACTCGCTCCCATTCTTTTATCCTCCTTTCCACCGGCACATTCATTTTTCTGGCCCGATGCTTGTCTTTTCAAAGACGAGTTTGGGTGGTGGGAGGAGGGGCAGGGAACTGGCCGCCAGTCCACGTCGGTGGCTTTGAGCTCCCGGCTTTGTTGCCAGGATTTGCTTGCGCCCGGGCCGAGTTAAAATAAATGTAGAAAGACAAAAACGGGCCAGACATACTGCGGGCGAAGCTTCCTTGATTCAGGCGATGGAAAGGGCTAACTGCCATCTAGGAATTGAGGACCCAGAGGCCGGCATCACAGCGTGGATGGAGAGAGCATAGCTCCCTGGCTGCAGCAGGCACCCAACTCTGGGTTATCCAGTGCCTGCGCGGGGGCGGGGTAAGGGTGGGGGAGGGGCTCAGTATGATGTGGAGATTGAATCTCATCCAGAAAGAAAGGGAGGAGATGGGAGAGAGGAGAGAGAAGAGATTGAGAAATAGAAATGATATGGGCTCCTAAGAATTTCTGGTCATTGACTACTTCTTCTCTCCACCCCAAACCCTTGCTCTTTTTCCTTCTTATGCCAAAATTGGACAGTTGCACGGGGAGAATTAAAAAATCACGCAAGGAAAACAGGGAACCAAAAGACAAAGAGTTTTTTAAATGCGCAATAACTTCTGCTTCTTGGCATGCATTTTATGCAGTACGGTTGGGGCGGGCGAGGAATTCAATTGGTTTTTTTTCCTTAACATTGTATAGGGAGAAAAGTTGTCTATCAGAATTAAACAAAAGAGTTAAAACCAATTCAATCAAAAGTCCCCTTTGTTGTCCGGGGAACTTGTACAATGAATGACGTTGGTGTCGGTTTCTATGTACTATGCTCTGGAAGGAGAAAGTTCCCAGAACTGTCCACGCAGTTAACGTCTTCATATCTGAGCCACACAGAACTCCGCCTGAGAGACAGCTGGCTGGGAGATCAGAGATTGGTCAGCTGCTGAGCTGGCTGAATCCCTCATCACTGCAGGCTTTTCACGGCCAGGGTGTGTTGACCAGGGATTGGCTTTGCAGCCTTTCCTCCACCCTTGTCCCTTTCCATTTTTATTTATTCTGGTTTCTGGCAGAGACATTTTGGGAATTTTTAAATAGTTGGGACCCAGTCAGTCTGTTAAGTAGCAATTACATTTGTGCTGAGTTAGTAAGAAATGAAACTAGTAGCAATAAACGGGACGGGGTAGGGGTGGGGTGCCCACTGACCTGTGTGGTATGTGGGTATTTTTGCTAGCTCACGGCTTTTTGTGAGGCCGGAGTTCTTCTGTCTGCTCACACAAGAACAGTGGCAGGTTGTGTTATCATCCCAGCCTTCTTCTCATGCTGGGAAAGAGCCTGCTCTAATCTAGATAATGAATTGTGTCAAATGGAAAGAAATAGGCAACCACCATCAAGAATAGGGTCTTTAATCATAACCCTGCAGTTTAATCATAACCCTGCAGTCAGAGGGTGATCTGTGAGGGGCTGTGTTGCTAAGGTGTGTTCATGTTTCCTCACAGACCAGCAGCCTAGTGACTTTTTTCTTGTTACTATTGAGTTGGGACTGGTGTGCATCTGTTGGATCCAGGTGACTGCTGGACGGAAGGGGTATGCATACTAGTGGGGTATGTCTAGTATTTCCTTCCAAGTTACTCACAGGATTTTCCTGCTGCAAGGACATTGAGTAGGGTTCATGTCCTAGGCTGAGGCGGACTTGCTCCTTTACAATGATTTCTTTAATTACTAACGCGGTATTGATGAACCCCATCTTCACTGAGTGTGGAAACTCCAGAACTGGAAGGGGCAATGAAAAGCAAGGGCCCTGCTATAGTCTTCCCACTCAGGTTATAGAGTCAGGAGGATTAGAAGTTCAAGGTCATTCTAGAGTCCACAGTGAGTTCTAGGCTACTAGGCTAGCCTGAACCATAAGACCAAATCAGGTCTCAAAGCGAGGAGGGCTAATAAGCCCAAGGGGAAGGACTAGTTTCCTGTCTAGTTTCTCCATCCAGGGGAAGTCCACCGATTGCATATGTGTACTAACACTGAAGCAAGGAACAGAGATAGCCCTGCTGTTTATTAACAAGTTTCTGCCATTCTTCTCTGTTTTGTTTCCTCCCTGTCATTTGTTCCATTTTTTCTTCCTCTTTGCTTCTTCTTCCTTCCCTTCTTTTATCTTACTGTTGATTACATCATTATCTGCTTCTTTCTACCCAACTGTGAGGATAAGGATGTGAAGACCCACAGGGTCAGCTTCCTTCGGGAGCCTGGGTGTAGAAAGCTTTTCTCTGTGTGTTCAAACATGGTGATTTCTTTGAAGACCTTCTCATCTAATGACTTTTCTTCCCACTGACTCTTGTCCATTTTTCTCCAAGAATATTTTCGAGGAGCTGGCCTTTAAAACAATCAGCTTCCTGCCACAGATTGGCTTTATTGAGAAGATACAGAGGACTTGTCTGGTGGCTTGAACTCCTCTGTTCCAGCTTCTGTCAGTCACAAGGAAAATAACAAATTACCCATTCTAAAGATTATGGATTGAAGTGGAATTCCCAAGTTAGATTCAACTTTACCCTCTTTCTCGCCAACCCCCAATTCAGTAGGAGGGGCAGAAATTTAAGAGTGAAATTCTTGGGGCGATCATGGAAAATGAAGGAAATGGAGATTGGACCTCAGAACATAATAATCAATCTTAGGATCAAAGTTCAGTCTTCCTGTTGGTGTGATTAAATTGATTTGTTTCTTTATTTGTTTATTAGTCTGGAATACATTACATCTTGACCACATCCTCCCCTCCCTCTAGACCCCTCATCTCTCACACAATACATCCCAACCATGGTTTCCCTTCCCTCCACTCTTCTCTTCCCCCCTGCTGATCCTCCCTTTCCCTTCAGACAGAGCAGGCCTTCCAGGATATCAACCAAACATGGGATAGCAAGTTACAATAATACTAGGCACAAATCCTAGTCTCATGGCTGGGCGAGGCAACTGAGTAGGAGGAAAAGGATCCCAAGAGCAGGTGAAAGAGTCAGAGACACTCCCATTCCCGCTGTTAGCAGTCCCACAAAATCACCAAGCTAACAACCATAGCATATATGCAGAGGACCTAGCACAGATGAATGCAGGCTTCATGGTTGTTGCTTCAGTCTCTGTGAGTCCCTATGTGCTCTACTGGGTTGATTCTGTTGTTCTGCGCTGATATAGAAACCTTGGAAGATTTCTGGGTAGGGTCAAGCATTGTCTTCCCTCAGATGCTATCTTCTGAAGATGATGCCTTCTCAGATGCAAAGGTTATCCAGGGGACCTGGATAGGTCTCAAAACTAACTTTTTGAGCCTTCAAACATTCAATATGGTAAACCATAGATTATGTTTAATGAAGGAACTTACCAATGCTTGCTTCTAGGTGTATTTCCGTTTTTCATTATGCAAAGCCATGCAGATTTTAAGGTTATTAGCCCTTTTGTTCTTCTTTTTTTACAAGTTGAGTTCACTTTTCATTTGTCTCTACTTAATCTTTTATTGTTGCTTGTATCATTTGAACACCTTTTTTTGTTTGTTTTAAAAGATAAGACCCTGCCATGTGGCCTGGAATTCACCTATAGCCAGGCTGGCTTTAAACTGAGAGTCTTCCTCCTTCTAATTCCCAAGTGGTAGGACTAAAGGCTAGTACCACCATGCCCAGAATTCATAAGATTGAAAGAATAGCTGGCTACAACATTGCCTTGAATCTTTGTTTCTTTTCCTGTTGCAGCAATAAAAACAATCTGACCAAAGCAATATAGGGGAGAAACTATTTACCAGGTTCACAGTTCCAGGTTATAGGCCTGCTCATTACAGTGGCAGGAGCTAGGGACAATTGGTCATATTGTACCCATAGTCAACAAGCAGAGACCAACAAATGCTTGTGCTCAGCTACCTCTCTCCTCACTCATTCTACTGCCCAGATCATGAAATGGTCTGCCCACCTTCGGAATGGGTCTTCCTATCTTACTTAGTCCAATTAAGGAAACCCCTCAGAGGCATGTCCACAGTCTACCCAAATCTAGCCAATCCCTCAGTGAGGCTTGCTCCTAGGTGTTCCAGATCCTACCATACTGACTACTAAAAGCAACCTTCATTGCTTTGAATACTCACTGTTCCATTGGTAAAGTGGGAGACAGCCATGCCTCTGCCCTGTAAATCAAAACATATTTGCAGTTATTAACTGAAAAAAAAAATGAGTGATGATGAGCAGTGCCTCGAATAGAATGGTGAGTGAATATGAGATGGTATACACTATTAGGAGGGGTATAGTTTTTGTTCTCAGTGAGTTTGTTCTCACAATTTCACATATATATGTATATACATATATATATTGCACATATATATATATACATTTAGATGTAGCGATAGTGAGCTGATCATATTCCCCACCATTTATCTCCTTTTATTAATCTTAATGAAGCCTGGACGTATAATGTAGTCACTGAACAGACTAAAGAGGATGTTGGAATGGTATTTGATAGTCTGTGAGGGATTCCAGAATTTATCCAACCCTTTCTCCATTATCCTCTTGTGGTTCTCCACACTGCCAAGTTCAAACGGGACTCTGGGGGTTTGCGAATATGTCTGGAAGCCTGAATGCAAGTGAACACAGTGTGTTCTGAGCCCTGGCTCTCCATATCTGTGACTTAGCTATAGGCAAACAGCTAGCTATGGCACAGGGAATTCTGAAGGTGTTCTGTACCACACCGATTAGTTTTGCTGCTTACACTGAAGCTAACAGGACAAAACAATAAATAAAACCAAGAAAAGGAAATAGACTGCCATGTGATCCTGATTCCTGAATATGAGAGGGGGATCGCTATGTTTTTTATTACTGCAAATTTTTACAACAGGAGTACGTAGGATTCCACTCATCTACCTTTCTTTCCTTTTCTGTTTTATTCTTCCGCTATACTAGAGACAAGTGCCCACAATAGATAAGGGAGGCATAACCATGGAGACTTAACTAAATAATCAATTAATTTCTTAAGGATGGTCACCAAATTACATTCCAAAGACTCGAGCAAACCTGTAATCTTTTCAATGTCACACAAGGTCAAATGAGAGCTCTGGAGCAGCTAAGTGATGCTTCGTGTTTTAGATGTACCCCAATTATCAGTACTACTACATATCACCAAATACTACTTAACACTTAGAAGTATCTTAAATCCTACCTATGGCAGGTATTAAATTCAAGGTAAATGTGAGTAATTACAGTACAACTGTCAGATTTTTTTTTAAATTGTTTGTTTTTGTAAACATAAGTTCTTAAGGGTTTTGTTTGTGTTATAAGTCTAATGAAGTTGTTTTGGTAAAAGAAGCCTCTTGGACATTTTGGAAACCTAGAACATCTACTGCAGGTGACATTCTCTTGACTATTAAAGTATAAATGTATAAGGAATATTTTGGACTTCTAAGGTCTCTTTCTAGGTGTGTCTGGGTGTCTGTGCTTGACCATCAGTGGGAGTTGAAGGATGGTAGTGGCTGACCTCATACGTAGAAAATCGATGCAGGAGATTCATACAGCTCACACAGGTCAAGTAGCAACTTGCCACCAAGGTGTCTTCAGCCTCTCTTTTCTCTGGAAAACCTCATTTCTAAGAAATGTACACATGAAATTGGATCATATGCATATAGCTGTTGTATGACTGGCATGGTCGAGAGAAAAAGATGTGATTCTTTCCCATGCTTGAAGAAAAAATGTTTTATTGTAGCCATCAAAATTCAGGAGTATACGGTATCTCCATTGGAAACCTAACATCAGTTGGTAAGACTGTAAAAGGACTTCAGAAAGTCAGTTAAACGGAAAATATGCCTAGAATTGAATATAATTAAAGAATGTTGAAATCTGCTGTCCGTATTTGGATGTTGGTCACAGTGTTTGCCTAGTGAACAAGGATTGGGGCTTATTGACAGGAAGGCTTTCTTGGGGCGCATTTCACTCAGGAAAAGCTCATCCTTATCTTTGGGTCCTCTCACCAGTTTCAGTTTGTCTGTTTGTCACGTTATGTTTATGACTTCCACAGCATGTTCTCTCGTTTCTTCCTTCTCTTCCTCCTCCTTTCTTCTTTCCTCTTTCTTCCCTCTCTCCTTTATTCTTCCCTTCCCCCTTTATTTATTTAAAATTTTGCCACAGTTGGACATGATGTTCTGTCTCACCTCAATGACTACTCCCACACACCAAACACAGATGGCCCCCAACACCGTGAACACCCACAGGGCTCTAGGCACCTCTAGTGCCTTTAAGCAGGGTGCAAGGCAAAGTAGGAACATTGCTAGAAGTTTTGTTCTAGCAGATCAAAGGTAACGTGTGGGAAGAATTTTGTATTAGTAACGACAGATTCTATATTTGATTTATTTAGTGGCATTATCTATATACAGCTTTACATTTTTCTGTGTCCTTTATGTTTTTTGGTCAATCGTTTAGAGGTTCAAATCCCTTTTATTTCTGATTGTTGGCAAGAAGAATTTTCCACTTCTATAGGAGTTTGGAAAATTCTTGTTCTTTTCTCCTTGCAGGGTGTATTTCTTTTTGAACTGCATTTAATGATCACAAATGCTCAAGCATGTTGCAGTTAGTGAAGAAGAAGCCTGGGGATGTTAGCAACTAAAGGAGAAAGCTTTATACAGAGCCATGAAGGCTTCCAGTGGCCCCTTCTAGTCTGGAAGTTCATGCCTCTGCACTGGCATCACTGTGAACAGCTGATTCTTAAACAGATTGCAGTAGAGCTTCCCAGAGATACCATCTACCTAGGAACAGTTTTAAAGTATCTTAGAATTCCATAATTTTTTTTAGCATAGCAGCTCATTTACAGTCTGGCTGAACTAAGAACATCTCACACTTTTAGCTCAGCTGATGGTCTGTGCTGGCTCTTCATACTGCCTCATTGCTGGGGAAAGTGTATTTAGTGGGGGTTTATTTTCTGGTGATAATTTTTTGCCTTGTACATATTAAACTATGTGGCTACTGACTCTTCTACATTTTTCTTTCTCTTCTGTATGGTATTTATCAATTAGGTAAAAGGAGAGTCATACGTGTGTGTATAAACACACTCAGGAAGAGGGTGAATTGAAATAAGACAGGCTTGTAAGCTGCTTAAATTTTACAAGGAGACAGGGAATCCTTAGAGTCCCCTTCAGGAGAGAGTAACTACACTCGACTAAGGAAATTGGGCAATGTAAACATTTGAACAGGATATGTAAGGTAACATGTATTTTTGAGGTTGCCTTGAATTACTTAGTGATTAGATTGTTGTCTCTCAGTTTGGAAGAGTAGAATTGTGTGCTAGAATTACTTGGGTTAATCACTTTATCCCAAAATTGTATACGGCAATGTACACCTTCTGTACAATTTGTACTCTGTATATTTTTGCTAAATTTTCTAGATAGTAGAAAGGGAGAGAGATGTCAGTGTTTGTGAGATTTTCTTCCTTCTCAGAGCTCATCAGTGGTTATTATAATAATCAAAGCGAATAGTCTAGATTGTTTTATATAATAGCTACATTTTCAAATGTTGAGTATACATTTACATTTTCCCAAAGCAAATCTTACTTTAAATGTATTCAATTAGGGGACCTCACAGTCTTGAAAACTTTTTTGTTTAAGTGAAGAATATTTTGTCTCTCAATAATCCATCTGTTTCTTATGTTTAGTTTGGGACATCAGATTTATTAAAAAGAAACAAGAGTGTGTACTTTGTGGAAATATACATTTCTTCAAATATATGATATTGGGAAAGAGTTTGACCTTTATCCTTTATACTGGTTTGAGGAAAAGCATCAGAGTAAAGGGCAATTGGGGAAGAATTAGTTCCAGCACTTTAATCCTAGGCAGAGGCAGATGGATCTCTATGAGTTTGAGGCCAGACTGGTCTATGAAAAGAGTTCAAGGTCAGCCAAGGTTATGTAGGGAGACCTTGTCTCAAAAAAAAGGAAAAGCAAAAGAAAAAGATATATGCAAATGTCCACCTGGTTTTGATATTGAGGCAATGATAAAGTTTAAGATTACCTGGAGAGTTGGGTCAGGATAATCCACCCCAGGCTTACATCTCTTGCTTTGTCAGGTTGCCTGAGAAGACACTAAGGAAGGCTGATGCCCATCTTAGTCTGTGGAATCCCCACCTTGATCTTCTAGAAGAGTTGCTCTTTTCTTTCTCTTATTCCTTCATTGTTGTTTTTGATCACTTCGTCCCTTGGCAAGTCCCATGGTCACTGACTGGAGGCCTGTGTCCTCCAATCTCCCACGTCCACCTCCAAGTCTTGTAGTCACTGGATAATCCGCATGCCCTCATGAAGGTCGTGTCTGCATCTCGCATCTGTGTTCTTGCATCTCTGCACTCAGACCCCAGTACACTCTGTAAAGGGTGATCAAACATTCATGATCTGAAGAGCTAGTTATTTCAGGTTTGGGGTACATTTATTTTTTTAATTTTATACATGGAATAACATTTCATGGAGCAGAATTTTCCACTCTCAGTGTTATATCAGCACGGGGGCGGGGGTCAAAATTTTGGAGAACGTCAATCATTCAGGTTTAGCACCGTCAACTTTATTATTCCAAGAGCTTTTTTTTTGCAGCTCTCATAGCTGCATGGCTAAGCAGGTGTCTCTCCCTCTGCATGAAGTAGCATTGCTGGGATTCAGTGGCATCTCTCAAGTGTTTGGCCCTGTACTCCTATTAGTACTAGATCTAGCCAACATTTAATATTTAAAGTTGAATGATTATTTATATTCAGTCTAGCAGTGGTTTTTGACTTTCACTAGTGAACGTTTAAGGCCAGATATTAAAATTTATCCCTGTGAGGTACTAGGATCCTGTTCCATTTAGGATAGCTGTTTGAAGTCCACTTTTTGTCTCTGAAAGAAAAGTCCTTCGGCATATATACCCAGTTCTTGTTGACTGGTCAGTCAGGACCACGATAATTCCCTGAATGTTCTCACTCCATGTGATACAGACAACCCAGGAGGCATGTGCCTGTGATTGCTTACCTTTCAAGAGTGCAGCATTGCTTGCAAGGAAGTGCTGATACAAGAATTATCTATGTCACAGTGTGTTTTTCTGGAGCTTGATGTCCAAAAAGGATAAAACAGGAATACCTCTCAGAGACAAGCTCTCTCTCTTTCAAGAAACAAAGAATGCATAATCAAGAATGTTACTACAAGGACCTTTGAAGACCTTTTCTAATTAGTGTTTAAACATTGCAACACTTGTAAATGCTGTGGCATAACTACCATCACACTCAGTTATTCTCCACACACCTCATAGGGGTTAAGACATTTCAGTGCACACTGTGGATTCATATTCTGACCATTGTGGGCAAGAGAATCAGGATTTGCGGGATGGCTATACAGTGTGTGTGGTTCGCTAAGTTCATCCATGTCCATGAGTCCAGCAGTGGCATGGTGGTTAACACGGGGATCCATTAAAATCCATAGCTTGTTACATTTTACATCTTTACTTTTTAAACATTATACTGCAATATGGGTGTCATCTGAGGGCCAGGCCATTCATATCAACAAGCAAACAGGTGTGTGTCTCAGGAATGTTATATAATACAAAATGTTCAATAACTGTTCCTTGAATGAATGGAAATTAGAAAAGATTGTCTTTCAGATACTTTGTCATTCTTGAACCTTAACAAACAGAATCTCCTTAACATCAGCTCCATGGGAGCATTGAACTATGTAATGTTCTTAATTTCTTTTTAAGTGAATTATGTTTGTTGAGATTTGGCTTGAAGACCACTGAGCATAGTTCCCGACAGTAGATGTGGGTAGTTTAATTTCCCAAGTCTTATTGTGTGTAGCATTTTCTCCCGGCTCGGGTAAGGACTGTAGGTGGAAAGACGGGTCTGTTCTTTCTGAGAGGATTGACTGGAAGGGGAAGATGGTGAGCTAAGACTCTGAGGACCAGCTTTTCACACTTCTGTGCCTCTGGGCTTGGTGAAGTTGTCTGAGCCTGTGTTTGCCTAGCCATACTCTGTACGTGTCCATAAGCAGATGAGCGTGAGAGAGAGGGCACACAGGGGCTGGTAGTGCAAGCGCCAGTCCCGGTTTTCCCTATTAACTCATGAAGCCTGCTGGGCAGCAGCAGGCATTACAGCTACTTAATTGTGTACTAGGTAAGGCTGGCAGAGCGCCAACATCCTGCTGGAACAAGAATTACACTAATCATCTGGGATATACTGCATGTATTGATTAGAGTTGGATTTTGTTATGCAAAAAAAAAAGAAAGAAAGAAGTCCTTATAAATACTGGGAAAGTAATGGAGAGTAATTAAAAAGGCAGAGAGTTAATTCCCAGGTCTTTCCACGAAAGGGCATTTGAGCTTTGGCCTCCATGCAGATTTCCGGGCAGGCTGCGCTGGTCTGAGCGCTGCGCCTAAATGGTATGATCAATGCTATCACTCAGCTGGAAAGAGAACCTATGGCAGTGGGCAGGCTGTGTCAGTGGCTCAGGGACGACTGAGACCAAAGCCACTTCATGATGGCTTTGCTGATGGATGTCCTCCCTATTTTTTGGTTTGGAGCATTTTATTGTTCATGTTCTTGCTAACAAGAGACACTCATTATTCGTGTCTCTGATCAGAATCAAATCCCAAGCAACGGTGAGGTAGAATTGATTACTAAAGACAGCAGTATGGCTAGGGCTCGATTTTAGGGTACACATTTTATCTGGCAGTGTCAAGACTTGATCCTAAAGCTCTCGTCCACACAAAACCCCCGTTCTAGTAAGTGAACTACAACATTCTCTCAGAATCTGGACGAAAGTTAAAAGTTAGGCCATAAGCACCATCAGCCTGGACTTTGGATAATGCTTACCTTGTACTGTAATTTTGAAATTTAATAATATTCTAATTTCAATAGATTTTTATTACTGTTGTATTGTACTTGCATCCTTTAAAGTGAGGCTCAGTATGTGCTGAAATGTGCTGAACTGGTTAACCGTTCCAGTGGTTATCAACCAGTGGGTTGTGACCCCCGCAGAGCTAACATCTGTTAGCCTGAATATCAGAAAGTTACATTATGATTCATAACAGTAGTAAAATTACAGTTATGAAGTAGCAAAAAATAATTTTACGGTTGGGGGAGTCACCACAACATAAGGAACTTAAAGGGTTGCAGCATTCAGTCTTTCGAGGACGATTGCTTTAGGACATATGTGGACAGTAACTTAGTGTGATAATGGTTATTCTGGAGATATTTTTGAGAATTGAGTGTTTTCCTTTGGAAGGAAAGGGGATAATTTTATAGTCTTTGTCTAGACAGAATGACACTTTAATTTCACAACTCATCAAAATACAGTTTTATCCCCAAGGCTTTTGAGTAAAACTGATCCATCTAAACTTGCCTCAAGTACATCTTGAGAAAGACCTTTGTTGCTTTAGAAAGGAAGTCAGTGATGGCAGTCTGATCAGAGCAACTGGAGGAGACCCTATGGTGAGCAATAACCTTAAGGTCTGTTGTTGTAGCTCCTGGGAATCAGAGTCCAGGAGGCCCGCATGGGGCTAGTCTGCTCTGATCCTAGGAGTCATGGCGATCATGAAGAAGAACTCTGCCCACCTTCTCCCTGTGTTCTTCGATGTCCCATCTATGAAGTAGAAATAGGAATAGTGTTGTCCGATGCTAACTCTGAGGAGCAATTTCACCGCACCAGCTTTAACAGGAGACAGTTTGAGAAAGGGAGGATGTGCCTAAGAATCGTGAGCAGCAGAACAATTCATCAGCCAGCGCCAGGTTCCTAGGAATCTGGAAAAGGGGTTCATGAGAGATCCCTACAGGGACTCAAGAATTTAGGACTTTGCCTCTGTACCATTTCCACTGCTGTTTGCGTCCATCAACAATAGCAACTAATAGTGGTAGGGGTCTTCTGTGCATATTCCCTAGTCCATCTCCTAAACCCATCTGGGTTCATATTATTCCATCTTTGCTTTATAGATGGGGCACCGAAACACACAGGGAGACGGTGGGCAGAGTCTGAGTTCTAATGCTAAGATGTGTAGTTAGCTTCAAGGCAGAGCAGTCGTAGTTTTTATGATCAGCTGATGAGTGCCATGTGGACGATGACCTGGCTCAAGAGGGGTTAGAGTCAGGAAGCTAACCTGGATTTTCTGAACTGGATTTGTAGTAGATCCTTAGCTGGACGAGAGCTACAGTATTCCTCGACAAACCAGGCTTCAGTATCCACAGACCCAGAGAAAGATCTCTCTCTGTCTCTCTCTTTCTCCCTCTCTGTCTTCCTAAGTCAGCATTGACTAAGAATGGACAACTCTGTGGCCTTGTGACCTCATGGTAGGTAAACTGCATTAGGGACACCCAGCAAGGCCTATTTCTTTGGATTCTTCTTTCCCAGTCTGTGGTCCTTTATTTTGTGGGCAGGAACGTTCTGAAATGAGGGTCTTCTATCTCCATGTAGACCAGATAATAATATCTCCAATAATCCCTTATGGCCAGGTCCTACATGGAAAGGTAAGGAAGTTGGAATTATACTGTTGACTTTTGAAACTAACTTTGAGGAAGAAAGTATGCATTTTCCATAACCACCTTGGTATAGAGGAATCTAATTTCTGTGACCTACTTGGGGACAGAAAGAGATAATAGGAATTTAGAGACCTTCCCTTCCAAGACTCTTTCAGTTCGTACAAGTACAAGTTCATTTCCAAGCACAGTCCTTTGGGGTATTCTGTTTTGAGCCCTAAAAAGTTTCTAAAGTGTTAGTGTACACCCAGGGCAGCTGGAAGCACACGGAGTCCCGCAGGGAGTCACAGTACAGGTGCTCCCTTCCAGGTCACGTGACAACACAAAAGGCCATAGGAAGGAAAGGGGGCTCTGATACACATGGTGTCCACTCCATTTGAAGAATCTTCTCCACCTGATGGGCTGACTTTAGAACCATTCTGGTTCTGGTCTGAAACTGAGCCATCAGGTTCCCAGTGACTCACTTTTAGTTCACAGTAAACTTTTCCTGTAGGAAGCTGGAAATCTTCTGGCTTTCCCTGGGTTTTGGCTTTCTTTTCTTTTCTTTTTGTTTTGTCTTTTTGTTTTGTTTTGTTTTGTTTTGGTTTGGTTTGGTTTGGTTTTGTGGGTTTTTTTGTTGTTGTTGGCTTCTCAGATGAAGGTAAATAAAAATATGGAAGATAAAAATGTAGAAATTTGCATTAGCCTGATTAGGGGTCTTATTTGCATAAAAAGAATCTTTGAGCACAATTGCCCTCTGGCTTTAGACCATGCTTTTTCTAAACTTCTCTTATCTGGTCCAAGGTCATTTCTAAAAGGCTTCCTGTTTCATAGGAGAGGACTTACTGAAATATTAATCTCATTGCCTGAAGTAGACTCATAATGTCTGATGAATAATTTGAGGCCCTATCAAAATCACTAACGTAAAAGTTGCTATTATGCCTTTGGAAGGGTAGCACGGGGTTTTGAGGACCTCTGCTTGACACAGTGGCAGAAGAGAGCAAGCCCCTTTGCATTCTTTTCTTTCCTAAAATAATCTTATCAGGGTAAGTTGCATGTCAAAGACATTATGAAGCAGATTTTTTTCTTTTAGTTGTACATTGCATTTGATGCATAGAACTGGGAAAGAAGTAAACTCATGACATTTTAAGCTTGAAAACACCTTTATTTATTTTTTGAAAGAATACACAGAGCTTGAGTATTTTGTTGAGTGCCTTTGCCATTTGTCACTGTCTGTACAACATTGCTGTTTCTTATCCCTTTTGTTACCTCCGCTGTGTGTGGTGATTTCATCAGTGTATTGACAAGCAGTGGCATTCTTCAATCGCAGGGGTGAAAGTTTCCCCTCTCCCTTGTTAGCATCTAATGATAATAATACTTACAAGCACAGTCCTTCGAATAAAGTTGACAAAACAAAACCAAACCCTGAATGTGATGGAAAGCTTTTGCATGATGATAGAAAACAGCCCCAGGCTGCAACAGATATGCTGTGAGTGAGTTTGGCTCGTCTTATTGACATACTGGCTTGTCTGTTGTGAGTAGACATGCATTATCCTTGACTCAAATAACATACATCAGCTGGCAACTTACCTGGAACATCCTTGAAAGTTTGTGTTACTGTTCCTTTCCGTTGATCTTGTTCACGAAACGGCTCAGTCGGTCTTTGCAAATGGTATACAGTTCATTTTATACATACATCTACCCAGACCCACTGCTGCAATAATTTTGTGTTTACTCCGGAGAACAGTTTTGCTTAAAGTCACTACAAAATAAAGCCGGGTTAGAGACAGCCAGCATTGCTGGTCCAGCCCCAGTGCTTTGTGGCATCTCATTGCTATGCAAATGAGATTCAAGGAGGTCATCCTTTTAGCAGTTGCTCTAGCCCTGGTGTCTACTTGATATTCCTTGGCCAAACTTACTAAGCATTCATTACTGAGCAATCCTGGGCATTTAACTCTTTATTGGCTTTGGACTGGCTGCTTGGGGTTGCTGCATTTCATAGCACTTTGATGTTTTCTTCAAAACATCCTCCCAACGCTCTTTTGTAGAAGTTAGAGAGCCCTTGCTTCTAAGATGCAATTGTTCGTTCTTGGCAAAGACGGGATTGCAGGAGTTCATTTGTGAAGTTTCTTCTCCTGCATTAAGTATTTTAATCCTTATCGCATAATGTAATTCTAGATCGGTATTTTATTCATTGACATCTCCAAGGCGTTCTCACAGATATTTTTATGGAAAACTGTGTGCCTATGCTGGTAAAAGTTCCCGAATTAACTTAAATCACATGATCTGAAATTCAAATTTGATTTGACTTGATTTGGCAGAAGCATTGATAGTAGTCACTGAAGACGCTGGCATCTAATTTCAGTTCAGTGAGAACTTGCACTGAGTTCAGGTTCTTGTTGGGACTCTTATCTGCTTGATTAGTTAGTGTTTGTTTATCCATGTTTGCCTTCACTTGTATAATGGGTAGCTTTGGTTTTGTTGTTGTTTTCTCTTCATAATGCAGGGAATTGAACCCCGGCCCTTGTGTATGAGAGAGACACACTTGACCATGGAGCTGTATCCTATGTTCAAATGGGTGTGTTCTTTAAGGGGTTCATCCATCTCCTACTGTAACTGACGTTGAATGAGCCTTTCTCAGCTTGCAAAGTTGCCTTCTTTGAGATGGTTAACTTGTGGTAATTAGCATTATTTTAGTAGTGAATTTCATTTGTATACCTGTAGACCTGGAGATGTCTAGATTCTTGGCAATATGCAAGAGTAAGCATGCTTTTACAAGATATGAAGCTTTAGGAACTAGAATGTCTCCCCACATTAAAAAGAGGAGGTACCACATTGATTTCAAGGGTGATTTGTTAACACAGAATTCTAGTGTGAGCATCTGACTTACTCTTCAAGAGGGTATTTCTGGATTAAGTATTGAAATATATACAAAACTCATTCAGGATGCTACGCTTGGCTTTTATAAATCATACAACAAGTGTCTTATCTAAGTGTCTGCCGCTGATGCTGCTGATGAAGAACTGCTCAGATAGCTGATAAAGACAGGTTATATTCAATTCTGCTGAGGGGGCATTACTCCACAGTTTTGATGAAGGGCATTAGAAAATGGCTCATGATTAAAGTAGTGGAAAAGTATTTAAATGGCCATGTGATTGTAACGTTTGAAGTCAAAGTTAAAAAGCACCATTTAATCTGGCTCCCAAACTCTACCCTGCTTTTCTTCTGACTCACTCTGCATATAGTAGAATGGAAGAATTCTGCGTGGGCAGATTGCTGGGCTCTAGAAGAGTCTAGGAGGTGAAGCAATTGCTCTCAAGGAACTTAACTTCTGGGGAATGAGATAAAACCTACAGATAACTCAGAGGAGTATGGGACACTTGCATTTCAGTCACACTAGACCCAAAGAAGGTGCAGCCCTGTCTCAACAGGGAAAAAAGCAAAAGGAAAGTAAAGTTTGGTATGGCTTGGTATATCTGTAATGAATCCCAGACTCAGGGGGCAGAGGCAGAAACATGATGAGTTTGAGACCAGCCTGGGATACAAAATAAAACTGCCTCAAAGCTAGCTGACGTATGAACACAAACAAACAGAGGAGCTGTAAAGGAAAGTCCTGGCCTTTGCAAGCACGAGGACCTGAGTTCAAGGGCAGAGCTCATGTCAGAAACAAAGGGATCATGATGCATGCTTCGCTGTCAGGACTGGTGGTGGCGAGTGGATCCCAGTGACCTGCTGGACAGCAAGTCTAGTCTAAACAGCAGGCTCCAAGTCTCAGAGAAAAACTCTCAGGAAACAAAGTGGTCATCTCTGAGGAATAACACTGAAGGACGATGTCATATTTAGTCGTATTTTCTAGATAAAGACAAGGAGTATTTGCAGGGTCTTCTTCTTCTTCTTCTTCTTCTTCTTCTTCTTCTTCTTCTTCTTCTTCTTCTTCTTCTTCTTCTCTTCCTCCTCCTCCTCCTCCTCCTCCTCCTCCTCCTCCTCCTCCTCCTCCTCCTCCTCTTCTCTTCTTCTTCTTCTTCTTCTTCTTCTTCTTCTTCTTCTTCTTCTTCTTCTTTCATCTTCTTCTTCTTTCATCTTCTTCTTTCTCCTTAGCATGGACAAATCTTTTCCTTTAGAGCAGTGGTTCTCAACTTTCCTATTACGGCACCCCTTCAATAAAGTTCCTCATGTTGAGGAGACACACATCCCCACCACCACTAGATTATTTTTATAGCTACCTCGTAACTATAATTTTGCTACTGTTATGAATCATAGTGCAAATATCTGCTGTGCAGGATATCTGAAATGAGACTCCCGGGAAATGGCTGCTCAGCTCGCATAAAGGCGTGGTGACCCACACGCTGCTCTGAAGAAAACTTACAAGTTATTCTATACTAACAAACAAAGTATATGCGTTTTAATTTTGAGCTCATAAGACAGTGTTAAATGTTTTGAAATCTGAGCAAAGTTCTCTATTCAAGCTGCATATTATCCAGCTGCTGGCAATCCCTCCTTCCTGTGGTCCTGCCCTGTTCCCCTCTGATATTGACACAGGGTCTGTCAGACAAGAATTCACCAACTCTGCTTAAACAAGGAGAGACAAAGTAGAGATTCCATGGAAGCTAAAATGAGGAAAGTACGTCTTCCGTCCTTCTCTGGTGTTCTTGTTTCCATGACCACAAATGACTTCGCTGGATGTGTTCCGGCTTGGTGAATTATATCAGCCACAGGGTTTCATTTGGAGCTATGAGGGTACGTTCTGAAAATGAGTGTGCTTAGAGTTAGATGGCAATGTTCTTTGCCGAAGACTCGACTAAAAAAAAAGAGGTTTGCTTTATGTTTTAGGAATTTGTCTTTTTTTTTTAAAATAGAAAACTTCAGAAAGAATAGTAGGTAAAGCATTTCGCATGTCGCTTGGCCTATTGAAGAAGCCTGCTGCTTTGTTTCAGAGAGCACTGGTGAGCATGTCTTATGCTCTCTGTTGTCAGGGATGTTAGCAAACGCAACCTGAAAGGCTTCTGCCTGGGCCCTTATCCTACTAATGTGGTGAAATGCTACCAGATGGGCTATGGGAGGAGTAGCAACAGTGTCTTGAATTAAACTCTAGATCCTGATTCCAAATCATGGAATATTGACTATAACTCATTTTTAGACAGTAGAACCAAGCTTCATTAAAATGCCTTACAATAGAAAGCCTCACCTATGTGACCACTCCCTGTGTTCAGGGTGCAGGGAAGAGCTAGACTTCGGGCTTATACCCTAACCCTTACCCTGCACAGACTCAATCCCTCAACCTCAGCACTTCCCACTGTAGAACTAGGATCATCCCCTTCTCAGAGAATCCATTTCCTTTTTACCCATCATAATATTTTTACACATAATGTACCTATAGTGCACTTCCCAGTCTTCCAAGGTCCATCCTTCCTCCCTTGTGACCACCCCCCAAAAAAGAGGAAAAGGAAAAAATACTAAGTCCAATTTGTGTTGCCCATATACTCAATGAAGCATGTTCAAACTCCCAGCGGCCAGTCCCTTAAAGAAAACTGAGTCCTTCCCCACCCCTAGCCCCCTGCAAGAAGCCATCAACTCAAGAGCTACATTTCAGGACCTCTGTCACGACTTTTAAGAGTTCTCTTCAATGGATTCTTGACTAGATTGCTTCTTCAGAGGATGTTGGGGAGAACAGAGAGAGGCTTTCAAAGAAGTCTTGTATGTCTCTCAACTGTGAGTCTGCAGTTATCAGCACTACTGCAACAGAAGCTTCCTTGCCTTTTACAGTCAGTGAGAGCATGGATCATGGACTTCCACTTGGCTTCTAGAGACAGCACGGACCATGGCCAGCCACATGGCCTCCAGCAACAGCACAGACAACAGACATTATGGTCTGCATTATATGTATATGTGTGCATATATGCACAGGAGTGTAGTGCCTACAGAGTTGAGAAGAGGGAATTACACCCTGTGCTTGTAGATTCTGGCAAGTCAAATTGACACAGACTAGAATCACCCAGGAAAAGACAACCCCAATTGAAGATTTACCTGCATCATATTGACCCAATTGGCCTATGGAAATGTCCTCTGCATAGATTACATCTTATTTCACAAAGGGCACTAAAATGGGCTTTCTGGGTGACTAAATCAAAGCCCAGTAGAAATGTTTAGTGGTTAGTCAGAAACACTAGCCACATAGCAGTTCAGCTTGACCTAAGAATCAGCACCATGTATCTACGCTTGGGGCCCTGCAGACGGTTCGGAAGCTTTCCAGTTTTAAAAGGCACCAGTTACTTGCAGTGTTTGTTGGAAGGAGATTCTTAGAGTCCCACTCTTTAATCTCTCATTTAATAGGTTTAGGATAGTGTTCACAGGCTGTGTGTTCTAAAAGCTCTAAGGAGCACCGATACTGCTACTTTAGGGCCTTTGGGGAGCCACGGTAAGGGCTAGAGAGATCTGACATATGTTTTCTATACGGGGCCAGAGAGAACATGTAGGCTTTGTTGGCCATGCTATCGTTATGACTAATACTTAACTTTGCCTCTGCAGCATGAAAGCAGCCACAGATGAATACATAAATGAAGTATTATGACTGCATTTCAATAAAACTTTATTGTAACTCTTGGTCATTGACTTGTTTGGGCAGCAAATTTGCAACATCTGCCTGAGGGTGAGAAAACATGAACCTGGACAGGAGTCTGGGTGAATCGAAGTTTAAGCAGAGGACAGAAGAGCCATGTGTTTGATGGTGGGAGGTCAGGGGGAGCAGACTTTCACTGAAAGTGGGATTGGCAACCTCCACAAGTCAGTCTCCTGTCACATGGTGATGATAGGCACAGGAGTGGGCGAAGCTGAAGGAGACTGTTGAATTTGACAGTAAAGGAGGTAGTCATAGTGAGTTGGTGGAAGAGAAGGTGATCTGTCAGAAGAAGAGGCCAGAGCCAGAGATTTGGATATTCCTCCAAGAACTTTGGCTGTGAAGGAGAAGAAGGGGTGGGGCTAAGCTTAAGTTCACAGCTGGGTCCAGGAATGAAAGCAAAGCTTGTTTGTAGACAGAAGAGGAAAGGATGGATAGAAACAGAAGCCTGGGTGGAGAACTCGCTGCCACTTCAGTAAATGGTCCTCCAGGATCCATGAAGCTTGTGCTAAAAGAAGAAAATAAAAGATACCAGGCAGAAAGAAACAGCCTTCTCAAGGAGCAGAGCAGGGGTGGGCTAGAAATCTGGAGTGGGCACTCTGTGGGCCTGAGACTTGTGTGCTGCAAGGCTGCAAAGTGGGCATGAAGGTGGGGATTACCCCACAAGAAATGTGAAGGGCAGGAAAGGAAGAGGCAAAAATAAGAGAGATCTCAATTGACTATGAGTAAACAGGTCGGACTGAAGACATTTGTGGAGAAAGCAGAGATCCCAGAGAAATGGAGCCTGCACTGCACAGTGGGCATGGGAATGGAGGAGTCTGCACTGCGCGGTGGGCATGGAATTTGCACAGTGAACACAAAAGAAGTATGTGGTGGAGCCTTCAGAAGGGGAACTGTCGGGGAAGTTAGGGACCTGGCATGCTTTTGAAGGAGATATTCAGATTCTGGCCCATCTTTGCATTCCCCAGCCACCATGGAGCAAACAGGCAGTGAGTTATAGCAATCCACAATAATGTACCATCTCGCCGCAGATTCCAATGTAGTGGAGTCAGAGGCCAGCTCTGAGACCTCTGGAACTATGAGCCAGAATCAGTCTTTTGTCCCTAGGCTGATTGGCCACAGCGTGCTGTCACAGGAACAGAACCAGCCATTGCTGCAGCTGATTGCCTTAGGTGCAACAGGAACGGCCATCACTGCAGATTTGACATGGAGAATCTCAGGGATGGGTATGAGTTGGGGCTCATTGATTAGAACATGCATCACACTGTCCTGGGGAACGTTCCCTAAGTCCATGACAGCCTAGGAGTTATGGAGAAAAAAGCTGAGGAGTTACTGAGAATAGCAGGTTGTCAGAAAATGAGGGTGAAGGACAAAACATAATCTGATGTAAGAGAGCTCTATTGAGAATGGAAAGGGGCAACGACCAGTTCATTGTTACAGGCTTTAGACATCTTGGCACAGGTGAAGAACAGGTCTGAAAGGAAAGGGGAGTTGGAGATGTTTAAAGAAAGGTTAAAATCAATGAAGGATGTTGGGATCTTAGTGATTTCAGAGATATGATAGTTTAAGGAATGCTTAAGCCCTAGGTGTAGTCCTGGGCTTCTGAAGTAGAGTTAAGGTGAGCAGGTTGTGTAGTTAGTCAGGGTTGATCTTGAATCCACTTAAGAGGATCTCTGAGCCAAGGTTGCTCCTGCCTCAGCAGGATGAAGCATCCTCTGCCTTTCTCAGCCACACCCCACCTTCTCTTTGTGTTTCGATGTGATTCTGATTCTTGCTTGCTTTTGTGTTCATCCACCCCTGTCTGGGTGCTGCATTGCTTCTGTGACCACTTAAGTAATTTATGATGTATTTCTACTCATTCTTCCACCTGGCAGAAGCATAAAGAAAATTTCCAGACAAGTGAGAGTATGTCTGTGGTTGTGACTTGACTTCTGTGTCTATCATTTCCAAGTCCAAGGGGAAAATGATTTCCAATTTCCTCTAGAAGAGAGAGAGGGAAGGAGGGAAAGAGAGAGAAAGAAGAGCAAGAATAGAACAGTGAGCTAGTAAACAGGAGAGAGAGAGAGAGAGAGAGAGTAGTAAACAGGAGAGAGAAAGAGAGAGAGAGAGAGAGAGAGAGAGAGAGAGAGAGAGAGCACAAGCCTCCCATATGATAAAACACGGTTTCCCTAGGAATGAGAAAGCAAGCTGCCCAGAGAAAATCTCTTCTAGGAGAGAGAATGAAGTTCCTCCATTAAAAAGTCAACAAATGTCCTCTCTTTATTTAGAGGGAGCCTCCTCTATGAAAGACAGCACCCCCAACCCCTGTGAGGCACTGCAGGTTGCTAGGCATTGCTGAACATGTGCTGGTGGTCACTCTGTGTTACAGGCATCCTTAAGGAAGCTGGCACTTGAATCACAAAATGTTTGAGCTCCCTTCTCAGTCTTCCTTCTTATAACAAATTATCTTATAGACGTTCAGCAGACTCACTTGCATTAAAAGGATTTGGGTCCTGGCAGAAGGCTACACATTTGTAACTCTAGCTCTCAGAAGGCTGAGCTAGAAAGATCTCCAGTTTGAGTCAGACTGAACTACATAGCAAAATCCTGCCTCAAAAATAAGTAAGTAAGTAAATAAATAAATAAATAAATAAAAGCAAGTCCATGCAGGAAATAACTAAATGAATTCAATATTTAGCATTTAAATAGAAATTGAAGGTTATGAAACAATTGTTTGTTTCCACCTCTCATATATAAATTCAGAAAAGGATTAAAGTATTAGATTAATGCTATGAAGTTATTGTGAGACATGCCCACATGTTGGCATGCACAAAGGTATTCACATAGCCCTAAAATAGAGCCAGAAATGCAAAAACTGACAAATAGGATTATGTCAAACAAAATAAAATAATAACTGTAGATCAAAGAAAGTAATCAAAAGAGCTAAGACAAAACACAGAATGAAAGAATATTCTAGAAAGAATATATCTGAGTCAGCATCTAGCATTTAGAAGGCAATATCGAAAACCCAAAAAACTTGATTAAAAAATGTTTTCAAGTCGGACTAGAAGTCACTGTGAAAGGCTTTGCTCCCTTCTCTCTCAGATGTTTGTCATTCCATTGTTGAAAAAATGAAAATGAAATTTTCAGGAAAATGAATAGGGCAATGAACATCCATCCTGAGAGGGAGGGAAAGAGAGAGACCAGACCCAGAAAGACAAACATTTTGTTTTCTCTTATGCATGGAAGTTAACTTTTAAAATCTAAATATGCGTGTTTTGTTTAGAGTAGCCACAGAGGCTGGGTCTGTAGTAAAAGTGGGAAGAAGAGGGGAATTTTCCAATGAAGGGGAAATAGAAGATAGTGTTAGAAAAGGATAAAGTGGAAAGTAGAACAGGAGGATTAAATGGGGGAAGGCATGGGATCTATCCCTGGTAGAGAAACAAATGTAGAGATTGATAACTGGTCCTAAAAGTCTCTTGAAATGTCATATGGAAAGCAACTTCTTAAAATAATGCATATATGAAAAGAATTTAAACGGAGTTACCATGTAATAGGGGAGACAATACCCCCAATGAGACATTATATGCAACCAAATAAAAACCCAAGTACCAGGAATGGTTACATCTTTCTGAGGCTTTGGCCACAGGGGTCCTGTAGACCTCCCCTAACACTATAGGATATTGCCAAGACTATTGATTACACTTATTGATTACAGCCTCACAGTAAGACCCTATTGCTGACAGCACCATGTGCTATTTCATTAATTGTGAAGAAATCAAAGTACTCATCAACCAGAAGCCTCACTCCCTACTGACTAGCGTTCATAGTGCTGGAACGCACTGTACGTACGACAAGAGGAGAGAAGGACTCATCATTCTCGCCCAGCTATGAACACTGTGAGCTACAATACATACCTGCTTATGCAATAGTGGCACCAATGTTATAGATGTGCCCAACCATGATTTTAAAACATTGGATTAGGCCTGGTCCATGAGCTGAAACTAGTATCTGACACTGTTAATGAGACCAAGAACCTAAGACTAGCCAGTTTGTGGAACCTAGTGTGAAACCTTCAACTATTATTCTGCTAAATAAACAGAGTAATAAAATGACTTCTTCTGCTACATTGTGATGCCCATAGATCAGTGTGTCCCTCACTTCCCATTAGTGAAGATTTCTCTTACATTAGGTGTCGATATGCAGAGAAGGAGAGACTTTGGAGCAGTCAGCTATGAATGGGTGCCTTTATAAAACCCTTTTCCTCACTTAAGGATCTAAGCAGAAGAGGAAGCACAAATATTGTGAAAAGCCATGAGGTGGTGAGGACACAGGAAATAGCATTTCCAGCTATAACAGGACTGGCACCCCTGTCAACTCACAGAGACTGAGACAACATGCACAAGACCTGGATACGTTCAGTCCAGACAAAATCCCAACAGCATGAATGGAAGGTGTGCACAAGACAAGAAGCTGTGCTAATGTGATAGGAAACACATTTTCTTCAATAGAGTGACCCTGGGTTATCAGTCACACGCCAGGTCAGGCCTCATGCTCAGGAGTAGTTGGCCAGTCTAAGCTAGACTCCATTTTTGGAAGAGAAATAACATGGAATCGAGTGGGTTGGTAGGGGCCAATATGGAAAAAGTTGGGGGAAGGCAAAGAATAAGATCAAAATATATTCTGTGACATTCTCCAAAAATAAAAAAAAGCATTTAAAATTGGAATAGATGTTTCATTTTTAAATTCATTCTTTGAAGACATCACACAAACATATAATGTTTTTGTCATCTCCACCTCTAGTGCCTCCCGGATCCCTCACTCCTCAGCCCCAGTTTCAGTCCAATCAGTGCTTCCATAGACCCATGGGTATCAGTCATCAGCTGGCTCATCGGCCACCTTCCCTGGGCAGCATATCTGAAGAAAGCTGACTCTGACTCCACAGTAATCAGCTTTCAATAGCGCCTTACCTGCTGGCTGGGGAGGGGGTACTTCTTGAGCTCCTCCCCCGTCCATGCTGGAATTCTGGCTTTGTGATTTTATGCGGGTCTTGTGTATTCCACCACAGCTACTGTGAATTCATGTGTGCAACAGGCCTGCTACGTCCAGAAAACAGTTTCACATCTGAGATTCCTTCCCTGAACCTCGGGAAGGGGTGATATACCAGATGCTCCATAACGAATAGCAATGTCTTGAAAGATGCCACCCAAATGTTCAACCGTGTAGACTCAGAGGAAATGCACACTGTCACAGCCCAGTTAGGAAAGCTGCTGTCAAAGACTGAACGAAACAAGATGCTAATGAGAAGGTGAAGAAAGGACAGGTTCTTTCTATGTTTTGTGGACTGTATCTGGTAAACTAATATAGTACACAACATGGAAGTTGCTCACACAATTAAAATTCATGAACCATATGGGAGAGCAGTCCCATTACTAGGCACAGAGTAGTCAAGGGGATTAAAATCACAGTACTGAAGAGACCCCTTTGAAGAATAGGCTCAACATAAATGTCTTTCAGCTGAGGAAGGGGTAAAGAAACTGTGGCCCATATAACAGACTCGGGAGTACGACTTAGCCTTGACAAGGGATGGAGCAGCACGGGCAGAACTGGGCATCCTTCTGTGAAATAAGCCAGGCTCAGGAAGTCAAGCATCACATGATCTCATTCATGGAGACCAAACAAGCTAATCAGAGAGCAGTGAGAGGCAAAGTGTGCTTAGGATCCAGAGCAGAATGGAGGCCGGCCCATCACAGTGATCCTGTCAGCAGCAGGCAGGGTGACTAAGGGCTAGGGATCTTTCCACAATAGGATAAAGCTAACAGCAATATGACGAATATCTCAATATAGGTAGAAAGATGGTTTTGAATGTACCAGCCATAAAGAAATGTTAAAAGATGATAGATAAGCTAATTACCTAATGCCAGCATTATACAGTGTGCACATAAGTGGGGACATCACGATTCCCCATAAGCATGTGGAGTTATGTTAGTCTAAACCCAGGATGATGAGTACGATAGGAATGGCTTCTGTGCAGCAGCTCCATCTTTGAATAAATACCTCCCTGTTTTTCCACTTCTTTCTTTGTCTCTTCATGTTTGATTATTTTAATACTTTTCTCTCTCCCACTGAGATAAACATTGATATTTTAAATCGGTCTGTGTCACTGAGTTTTCTTATTAACAATGGCTCTATTTGTGTCTTACATTCTCGTGTGTTACTGAGAGAACAAGAAAACCTTAGAAATCATTTCACCCGTCAGCGCTCACACCAGCACACCCTGTGCTGGGCGCCCTGTGATATGTGGGTACAGTGACCCTCTGCCTGGTTTCTGTCCAGCTCCACGGGGTCAAAAGAAAGAAGGAGAAAGGAAACCGCGACATGGACACGGTGTCAGAATGGGGACAGAGCATGCTGAACTTGATATCTGCTTTTTTCTTTCAGATGCATAAAGGTTTACCCATTTACCTCTTGAGTAAATTTGTGCAAATTTGATCCATACTTGACATCTATGAATATTCTAAATACTAAGACATCAAAAAGCAAATTCTGAAAAAGTTGAAAGCTCTTGCCCAAACTTATTTATTTATATTTTCACTATGAAAAAACATATTATCAGAAAGTGAAAAAGAACAGGTGACGGACAGCACCTGAATTCTAAATGTAAAATCTCAGCTCTCCCTGCTTTGGAGTGACATGTCCACACATATGCTAATGAGCCATGGGATTCGGCACTAAAACTCTGTTCAGGTGGCAAAATAAGTTCCTACAAGGCAGATACATTACTGGTCTCCAAATGAAGGCAGACCTGTGATTCCTCCCTGCAATTCCAGGTACTAAGGAGGTCAAGGCAGGAATATCACAAATTCAAAGTCTTCCTGGACTACTTAGTGAAGCTCCGCCTCCCAGGGAAAGTGAAGGCAGGAGTTGGCAATGCACCTCAGGAGCTGAGCACTTGTCTATCCTGTGGGAGGCCTCGGTCCTCTGCACTGGGCAGAAAGAGGTCAAGATGTAAGAAGTGCGGCATTTCAGGATGGATGGGACTTTAGAGGTTCAAATGTGCTCTTACAGAGGAATTCTAATCTAATTAAGATGAGAAACTTTTTTTTTCTAAAATTTGACTTCTAGGACTCACCATGTGCTGGATTGGAGCATTTCAGATTTTTTGTTTTTATTCAAAATTTTAAGGTGATGGTGGGCATTTTGGAAAACCCATTCTTGGTTTTAAAGTAGATTAGAGTACCCACAGTTCGTGTTTAAAATACAGGATGTAGAGTGCTGGTCATTCTAGGAACAAATCCTGTCTCCTTAGGTGAACTTTTGGGAGTCACTGACACGAAATGGTTACCACAGAGAAAGCCAAGGTAAATGCGTACCCTGCCGAGTGGACCACCCATCCATCAGCGTTCATCTGAGTGGAGGTCTTTGCCAGAGGGCCGGGTGCTCTCAGTCCGGGAGTGTCAGTAATTGCCATCGACCAAGCAGGCTGCCACACCTGCATGCCTTCCTTCCGAGAGCTCTTTTCTTCCGCTGTACTTCATTACATATTGATTGACTTCCCGGGTTTTACAAGTTCATAAGTCACATCTTTTAAGAGGCTTCTCGGCTTTTGTGTGTGCTGACAGAGAGCCCTGAGAAAGATGGATACTGGAATCGCCGCAACGGAGTGCTCACAGCCCCTTCTTCAGTTTTAGACGCAGACCAAGGCTTCAAAAGAAGCCTCCTTCTGAAGAAGCGGGTTTTAGGCAGCAGAGACACCTTAGCAAACCTCTCAGAGCTGTCAGCCAGCCCTCTGAGATGTGATTGAAGCTCTTGCTTTGCCTATATGAGAGCTGGAGAGAATTTACAACTCCAAAGTGGACTTACACTAATTGCACAGTGGGATTCCACTTTGCAATTAGTTATAGACTTCATTACGTGATTGCAAATCTATAATTCTAGGATAAGATGGGGCAGATGCTCTCATCTCAAAGGCCTGCCTTTTATGCTGCCTATGGCCAACACTACTTGAGGAGAGAAACCTGCGATTTCTTTCACACTTTATTTTTTTTCAGTTATGTAGGTATTAGGTATCAATATTCTGTAATTAATTTATTTCTAAAAGATCCACCACTCTTTCAAGTTTGAGCATTTAAAGTCAAATCATTAAAGTGACTTTGTGCGGAAAGTTTAAGCCATGAATTTATTGTTGTTCATAGATACAAAATGGCTACAGAGACTCTGCAAAGGTACATTTCCTATTTTTAGCACAGCACCCAAGTGTTTTTGGTTATAACATAAACCAGGTATTTAACATCTTAAATTCTCCTTTATAGGTAGGTCTTAAACATTTTTCCCATTTACAAAAACAAACTGGTTTGTAAATACCCATTTCTATTTTTTCCATCTAGGCATTTTTTTATTCTACCATACACTAGTAATTTTTTTCCTTATGGAATGGTAATTGGGTATCCAACACTGACACCCAGCATTCCTTTAAATAGCAAGTCAGCCAGCTTTGTAGGTTGGTGGTCCACTATTAGAAACAAAGGACAGGATTCAGACTGTCTTTAATATTAACTTGAAGGTCATTTGGTTATTTCTTTCTGAATTAATTTCTCACTGCCAGTGGAGTACATCCAAAGCAGAAAGGGTCACCACTCTACCTTTGACCGTGTGTGTGACTGAGAGATTTTGCTGACGGAGGCCTGCTGAGCCCTCCCATGTGTGAGAAGTGGCTGTGGGGAGCAGAGCTTTGGGGAAAACTCATGACAAGCATGAGAAGGGGTCTCAGAACATTTCCATGGCCCTGACTACAGCCACTGCTCTCATTTTCTCCGTAAGGAAGAGACAAAGCAGGGAGAAAAAGCTTTCTGGCATTGGCTGTCACTTCTTTATGGAGTTTGCAAACAGAAATTATAGACACGAGTGTGTCTTCTGTACCATTTAGTAAAATGACATCCGCACTCACAGTGTTGCTACAGAGAGTCAGATCGGCAGTTTGCTGTGATAGAGACAGCCCTGTTTTGCTGCAGATCAGTCAAACAGTGCTGTACATGTGGTATTTACGCGAGACAGATTTAGTAAACACACACAGCTCCGGGGGAATCCCCCTTAAACTAGACAAAACTCAAGTGCTTCCATAAAAAGAAGTATTACAACTTGCAAGGAGCCACACAGATCCTGAGCTGATCACTGAAGGGCCTGTCCCAAATATCATTACTATGGAGACAGGTGCAGTCTAGGCTGCTGTGGGCTCTGAACCTGAAGTGGGAGAGTTCTGATGTGTCCAAGGCCAAGGTTCTCCTCGTAGCTGTAGTATAGATCTCCTCATAGTGACTGGAAGCATCTAATTATTTGTATTTATTAATTTAGAAGAACTGTATAGAAGGCAACATTTGAGCAAAAAGGGGAGGCACTTAAAATGAATTAATAATTGATGATGTTATCAAAGTGATATTCTCTACTAGTATTATGACTATAGATTTTTCTGTCCTAACATCCTCACTGCCTACTTCTCAGGCAATTATTTTCAGGATGAAAATTTTACTATTAATTACAGTAGGCATATAATTTCTAAAGGATAAACACTTCTGGGAAAGCTCACAAAAGTATATAACTCTCAATTTTAGATGAGTTTATTAGGGAAATAAGAGCTTAGATACTATGTTTCAAGCCAATTTTAAGAAGAAAGACCTGGTCCACTCCTGTGAGACTCATGATTTGGTTTGGAAGGGAAAATGTGAACAAAGAAGATGAGATAAGACCTAATTTACTTTTACCCACTACTTTAAATTATCTATGATCTTAAAGGGTGAGAGTCAGGCAGACACCTTGTAGCTGCCTAGGGAAAAGACGCTAGAATCTTACTGGTAGACCACAGCCTCATGGCGATACATAGATTAATAGAAATGGGTTAAAGTGTAAGAGTTAACTAGAAATACACCTGAGCCATCAGTTAAAGCAGCTTTTTTTAAAATCAGTAGTAATAAAATACATTCACAGCTTGCAGAGGCGAATCCCACACTATCAAGACTGCATTTTAACTGCTGTTTTATGGTTCATTTTTAACTGAGACACCCCCACCGTCTTCACTACTTAGTCTTAATATACTTAAAAACCCCACAGACGTACACTGTTTCTTACCTTAGAAATCTTTAAGTCATCTATCTGGCTTTCTGTGTCACTACGCTGTCATCAGTTGCCACTCCATGACCTGAAAGGGGAAGAGGGTCCTGAGATGACGAAAAAACTAAACCAATAAGGAACTCAGAAGCCACTTGACTGGGTGCAGCTGCTCCAGACTCCCAGAGAGTTGAAAACCATACTCCAAGGAGATTGACCATGTGGCAGGAGAGAGGATACAGGGAATCGATTTGGCAACCCTGGCTAGGACATGTCTCTTGAGCAATCCTTAAAATTGGGACTCTCTTCTACTTGAAGGTGCACATCTACATAAGGAGAGGAACAGTAACACAGAACCACATGGACCCAAGTCATTCGGCTTTTATAGCCATTGTCTGTGACCGTCTGGGCCACACCAGTCTGTCTTATTGCCCAGAAGGAATAGCTACACAGCTGCCAGCTGGGACTAGAACTGTGAGTTTGTCCCAGCAATATCACGATTAAGTGAACGTCGAAGTGACATTAAAAACAGTCTTCTCCTAATCCAAGTCTGCCGAGAACCTTCAAGAACACACCTGGCTACAAGAATCACTGAAACCATATAGCCTATCGTCCTCCTTCTCATTACTCCCTTCCCCTCCCCTCCTCTCTTGTCCTCTCCTCTCTTCTCCTCAAGTCTCCTGAGGTTCCACCAACCTTAAAGTTGACTTTAGCAGTTACTTGTTGGTATGAAACTTACTTTCAAGTCTCAGTCCTCAAACCTGGCTCTCCAAAAAATCATAGGAGCCCCGAAAGATCATTTCCCTGGTTTTACTGTTTTAGGCCACATAGGTGGGTATAGAAAATCAAAATAATTGCTTGTAAGCCTTCCTCTACCAGAACTAAGACTATTTATTTCTGAATCATGGCCAGCAATACTTCTGAGAAGTCCTTTCTCTTTCATTAGCCAGATCCCTTACCTCTTATAGATTCTGGGGACAGAAGACAAACTCACAAACCTTCCTTCCCTAAGAGGGTCTTCTCATCACATTAGGAGCGTGAATCTAGCCTGGGTGATTTTTTTTCTCTACACTGCAAAACCTTCCTTCTACCTATTGCCTTTTACCAGAATCAAGCAGTGTCTGCAGATAAATTCTCCTCCTTTCATATCCACAAGGCAACAGCAGCTTGATTCTCTTCCCTTTGGGGAGTCATGGAGTCCTGGTTTCTTGCTGAAAGACTGAAGCTCTTTCTCCTACTTCCTGCTACTGAGTGGAGAGTGTCCACTCATTGGCGACAAAAGGGTCCATCATGAGTATATGCCCATCTTTCCTCCTCTGAGATGGATTCTGTTCCCTCCTTCCTTACAACGTTTTTTAAATTTGCTTCCTTCTCTTTGTGCAGGGCTTTCACCAGTGGACATTTTTTTTCTTTAGCATATTTAAATATATCCTGTAAAACACTTAATTTCACAGGTTATCAGCTTTTCTTGTGATCTTCGATGTTTTAAATTAAAATATAATTACACTGTTTTCCCTCTTCCGTTTTCTTTCTCCAACTCTTCCTATGCACCGTTCTACTTTCTTGCTAATTCATGGCTCCCATTCCTTTCATTGGTGTGTGTGTCTGCATTTCTAAATACATAAATACTACCTAACCTGCTCAATCTGTATAATGAGATACACATACACATACATGCTTATACGCACATATTCAGAACTGAATAAATTTTCCTTGTTTCTTATTCTGTTCTGAGTGTTTCCTCTGGACCTGAGCTGGTGTATTCATTTGCCAGAAGTACCTAGGACATATTTATTGACTCCTTGGAAAGGAAACCAACTGGGTAGCTTAAGGGCCATTAGTCAGTGTTGGGATTTACAGGGAGAATTTCCTCACAGAAACTTGGATTTCTTTCCATGGGAAATAAAGCTTTTCTAAGTCAAAACTGTAGCTGGGACTTAGCCACGATTTTTCTCCAGTCCATTTTCTTAGCAGTGAGTTTTAAGAAAGCCAGCCGTTGTGAGGAATTTGTTTATTAAACTGTCCAAGGTGAACTATACAGGCCGAGGACAGATTTGCTGTGTGATAGAATCTTCAGGTTGGAAGGGGCCATGTGGGGCGGTGGTGGGGTTCCTGCACTAAAACAATTGCAAGTGTTGATGAATTCTGAACTGAACTTGTCCTACTGTAAAAGATTCCTGGATTGCTTTGAGATTCCCACAATTGGACTTGAATGCTTAAGCTAATTCAGATCAGCTATCATCAGTTTTATATGCCTGTGTGTGAGTTTGCGTGTGTGCAGGTGCATTTGTACGTGTGCACATGCTTGTGCAGATGAGAGGACAAGGTCACTTTTTGAGATAATGTTCCTCATCAGCTGAAGTTGGCAAGGAGGTCAGGCTGGCTAGCCAGTGTGCTACAGCCATCTTTCTCTATCTGTCGCCCCAGCACTGCGGGTGCAGTGACATTCCTCCATGCCTGCCTTTTAACATGAATCTTCAGATCATGCCCAGGTTTCATGCAGCCAAGGCAAGCACTTTACTGACTGAGCTATCACTTTAGCCCCAATTTTTCCATTATCCAATCCCAGCCCCCCATTTCTGTCTCTGCCCTATAGAACAGAATCACTGATCTACAAAGAACTGTAGGCAACTGTAGGCAACTGAAGAAATTTGGGAGCAGGAGAGGTGATCATGCTCAGAAAAGAGCACACCAATTGGTTGTCCAGTGCCAAATGCTCATCCCTGAAAACAGATATACAAGTAACATTATATGAACTGAACAGGTTATGTTTAGAAATGTATCTGTATGTACATATATACATGAATCTATGTGTATATAAACACCATTAGTGAGAAAAGAGGCAATGAATCTGAAGGTCAGCGGGGCTGGGTATATGAGCGGGTTTGAAGGTAGGAAAAGGAAGGGAGAAATGCTGCAATTATAAACTCAGAAAGTGCACTGAATAAATGAATGAGTGATGGAATAAGGCCTGAATGGGATTTGGACATTGTCATCAGTGCAAATGAGATATTTTGAAGATTCTGCCACCTAGCATAGAACCTTATTCTGCCTCACCCAGCTGCTTTGAAGCTAGTAATTGTCTAACCTTTCTGAGCCTGAGTGTCCTCTGTAAAGGCACGATAAGAATGATAGCTACCTTATAAAGTCTCATCACTATGAACAGGTTGGCACACCATGGATAAGACACGCGTGTCAGGGGAGATATACAAGAATGAGCCGTTAGAGAACAAAGGGAAAGGTCCCATTGCCATCCACATTTCAAAGTGCCACTAACTACAGGCATAACGTTTCCCGTGACAGACATGCCCTGAATGCGTGAAGCCTTATGGACAGTTCTTTACGTAAATAGTTGACATATAGAGGTGACAGCTATCCCATTGTAGCAGAACGGGTTAGACAATTGTTTACCTTTAAGTAAACTAGAGGGCTGAACTCTGATCCAAATGCCTTTAATTTGAGGGCATAACTGTTTTTCAGTACAGAATTCTGGTTGGAAATGGCATCCAACTGGTTGATGCTTGCCTAGCACGCGGAACCCCGAGTTCTATCCTCAGTGGTGTATAAAGCAAGCATGGGCAGAACAGGCTCTTGGCTTCCCTCAGAGACTGCATTTTCAATATTGGTTCTTATAGCCAGTGTGTTTCTAAGTGAACAGCATTTTTGGTGACCAGATTTTTACATGGACTATCTCGATACAGGAGGAGATGAGTAGCTTTTACAATGGCACTGTAAACCACAGAATAAAATATAAATTATCCTTCAGTGAACTAGGGAGATGGCTCTGTGAACCAAACCTTTGATGTACAAGCCTGAAGACTAGAGTTCAGATCCCTGGAACCCGGGTAAGATGCTAAGTAGGCAAAATAACCAACTTGGAGTCCCAGTGCTCAGAGGGTGGCATCCAATGAGCGTGCTGGCTGTGTTCAGAAACAAGAGACTGGGAAAGATTCCTGAAGTTAACCTTGGGCCTCCAGATATGAGTGAGCATATTTGCAATTCTGATCTTTATACATACATGCTTTTATACATACAATGCAAATATTTCTCCAAATAAAATTTTTAAAAATAATAAGTATATGTATGCATTTATGTATGTATGCATGCATGCATGTATCTTTATATTATGTATGTATGCATGAATGACATGGAATTTGAAAACTAAAATACTAAAGAAATTTTATTTGACATGAAAGAATCTAGGTATTCTAAGTACTAAGTACAGTATTTCTTTGAGTCTTATTAGTAACTTGTCTTGTGTTAGCACTGGTATTATGGTATTATAGATTTATTCTGGAATATAGCGTGATATATATATATATATATCCATATTTGTTTCATGTTCTTAATTATTCCTGTGAGATATTGATGTTGCCATGTCCATTTTAATGTTGAAATGACAGATATTTGGTGATGTTACTTACTTTGTCTAAGATCACATGGCTAATTAATTGTGTATCCATGATATGAATCTAGCTCTATCTTGGTCTCAGGGCTGTGTACGCTGAGTCACAATTAGGCAGCCTGGCAAGCTCAAATGCACTGTAACACTAACAAAGGGTTCTAGGTTGGGGGACAAACGTCAAATGCTGATACTCTTTTCTGCTACTTGTTTGAGGGTTTTAGAACTCTGGCCACTTCTTCAGAACCAGAAATAAGTGTTTCTCAGTTGAACCTCGTGTGAGAGCAGCTACGGCGAGACTAACCCAGAAGTACATAAAACCTCAGTTAAACCTCGTGTGAGAGCAGCACACAAGGAGAAATAGAGTACTCTGTGCGAGACTAACCCAGAAATGCATAAAAGTCTCATGTGTTCTTTTTCCACCTAGGTCTGGGTACTCTGCTCCACCCCCTAGAAAAAAAAATGAAAGGAGAGATCTTGGTTTTAATGGCTGCTTGCAATTTCATCTCAGGCCTTGTTATAAAGTTTACTTCGAAGGCTTTATAGCGGTACCAAGTTCAAGCTAAATTTGAAAGTAGCTGTGGGAGAGATGGCTTTAACATTTCCCTGGGGAAGTGGACTGGAAAATTGCTGGAGAGTGAGCGGCAGGGAGCAATCATGAATTGGCCTCTTGGGCTGGACGTAATTACCTAATGGATTCTCCATCTCTGAAAATTTTGAGAAAGGAAAAAACTACCTTAAAAATAACAACAAAAACGTGAAACCCACAACCTTTTCCATTTCTCTCCAGAACTATAAACCCCTGTCTTCCTGTGGCGCCTTTGAAGAAGGAGTGTCCACTGAGTAGAGACCAGCAAGGGGCAGACATGTGGAAGAGAAATGGGCTTGGCATGTGATTGAAAACTCACAATAAATCCTCAATGAATGTGGTGATTCAGCTCCTCTCAAGATTGTTTTGGGTACAGAATATATAATATACATATATTATATATTACTATAATGCAGTATATAGTCTATATATTGTGCTTGCATGGGTGGGGGGATCAGAGGAGAACTTACAGGTAACAGGTTTCTTTCTTCCATGTAAGTCCCAAAGACTGAACTCAGGTTGTCAGACTTAACAGCAAGTTCCTTTGCCTACTGAGCCATCTCACTAACCTAGGAACTATATTTTAATGAAAAATATGGCATAATTATGACTATTTTACTTTTCCAAAGCTCCGAAGGCAATTGAGGACTGGCTCTAGCTGTTTGTGTACAGCACTTTCTGATCAAAGGCTCCACTCAGCAATCAGTTTTCACATATACCCACTTCAGTATCCCCTCCTCTTGCTTGGAATTTTCTTGGGTCCAGGAACATTAATTCCAGCTCTCCCACTGATACCAGGTACATCACAACACATTTTCTGTTTTAATGTGATTTGTTATTATTACCCAGAGTGCCCTGGGGATGACAAAGCATCTATTTGTTCTCTTACTTATTATATTTTCATTATTAGCTCTGGGAATACGTATACTTCAGTACAGGATGATTCCCAATAGAGTCATTGAAAAAGAATAAACGTGAGAGCTTCCTGCGTGTCTAATGTTCTAATGTGTAACAGGCACAGCGGACCTACAGCCTCTGTTAATGCCCGCTCCCTGTTCTCTTGATGGGGAGAAGCAAGTCATTTGCAGGAGAATTTAAAACACAGGGTACACAATGACAAGACCTGCAAGGAATTGTGTCGTGTGAAATTCAATGAGGAGACTTTGTCCTGGCTTGAGCTTCGATGGGATAGCACCTGAGACATAGCTGTAGTGTTGAGTTGGCTACAAAGGAACATCTCAACTGAAAACAGGACCAGAGCAAAGACCCAGTGCTGGGGACAGATACGCTGTGGAAGGAATGTGTGACTCCTTTCGTTCCATCAGAACTCTGCCTGTGTGTGAGTTGTGATTGGTAATATTGATGCTAAATGTTGAACAGCACAGGATGTCAAGAAGGGACCTTGAACTTGAGAACTTGGCCTTGTTGTGGGAGCCGTGATTATTATGGAGTTCAATGGAATTAGGCACTGTGTAATGAAGATGGCAGGCACGCTGGTGAGGAGAAGCGGAGTTGCAGTACAGGCAGGTGAGTAGGGTGAATGTGATGATGGGAAACACTTGAAGATTACAATGACCACAGGGGTCAGGAACGAAAGACCATGAAAGAAAAATCGCCAGTTTGCCCACTAGTTTGTTCGAGGGAAAGATTAGAAGTTCTATAGTAAGAAAAGTTGAAGGCATTAAGAGAATTAGGTGAGAAAGGAATGATGTAAACACAGAGATGAAATCGGGCAGAGTGATTGTGGGAAGCTGAGAACTGGTAGGCAGGCAGTGGGGTCAGTCTGATCAAGTCTGTGTGTGCGCGCGCGTGTGCGTTCACGTGTTTGTGTGTGTGTGTGTGTGTGTGCGCGTGTTTGTGTGTGTTTGTGTGTGTGTGTGTGTGTGTGTGTGTGTGTGTGTGATGCTGTGCCTGGAATGTAGTTTTTCAAGAAGAACTGAAACATATCTCAACACATATCAGTGGAAACAATTGCCTGGCTTCTTAGTTAGGAGAAATGCTGACCTGAAATGAACTAGGAAGGACCTGGTGTGCCATTGAAATCCAATGGAATCATTTATCTGGGGTGTTGGAAGGGACCTAGTGACCTTCAGCTTCAAAGTGCGTGATTCCTGTGTGCTTCCATGTCATCTTTTGGTGTTGCCCATGTGTGAAGTGGAGAGGAGAGGAAATGCTTGGGGTGCCCTTACAAGGGAGCTGAGGTTTACCCTCAAGTCTTTCTCACCAGGGAGTGTACATATTATGCACTAAACAGCTGCCTTTCTGAGGCAGCAAAGTAGAGCTGAGGCACCTTCTGCAGCTGCCACATGTCCACAGCACCCAGTGGAAGAGCTGTCAGTGTGCCCTGTTTCCTGACTCGATGCAGCCCCTAACTGTGGCTCTTCCCTTCTGCTCTTCTTCTTTCACGGATCTTGTTTCTTCAAGGTAGAAATGCCCCAATTTACCAGCTCATAGAGGGCAGGAGAGAGAGAGAGAGAGAGAGAGAGAGAGAGAGAGAGAGAGAGAGAGAGAGAGAGAGAGAGAGAGAATATGTAGGACATATGTTTTGTGTTTTAAGAATATTCATTTTTGTGCTACTAAGAGTCACATTAAAAAAATCTGACCTAAGGCTCTAGAAGTTTGCCCTGTAGGGAAAAGGAAGATCAGAGGTCTTTATCAGCTTTCTTACTCGGTTATAAAAGTGATAAGGCATGAAATTGAAACAGATGGTATCAAAAGCAGCTAGCCTTATTTCCCTTATCTGGCTTTTCCTTACAAGTGCTATCATTTCTTTATAAAATCCCACTTCTGGTAGCTTTTTTTTTCAAGGACTGCAGTGAAGACCCCCTCCCCCACGAAGTGAGTCCCCATGAAGGTGGGGATCCACAATAGACCAGAAGTTTCATTTATGTATTTTTCATGAACACAACTTAAAGGTATTATGAGCATTCTCTTGTCTTTACCAACACCAACATGCTGTGGTGTTAGGCTGCCCACGTGGGTGCTATGGCCAATCACTAATGAGTTATAGTGAACACAATAAGAGCCTTCTTGGAACGTTGAGGTGGTTTGAGAACAGCAGGCTGGCTGTGTATGCCTATACACAGGAGCTAAGACAGACAGCAAAATGACTTAAGTAGCGGTTATCTGAGTCACTTCTGTCTGCAATATTAAACAGTTTGGATAGCAAGATGGTTGGATCATTATCTGCAGATCGTGTCTGAGAGTTTACTATAGGACAGCTACTGAGAGAGAGGGGCCATATCATAATCCATATTTTAAAATGCTGCCACAGGCATCGGATGGGTATTGCTCCATAAGTCACTCCTCGGTCCCCATACTTGAGGTGGAGGGTGTTGAAAAGATATTATTTTCTGAGGCAAAAATTTCCATTTCTTTACTGGAAGAATTTTGAATGTAAAGAGACAATTATCCAATTAAGAAAGCTGTTTGCCATGGTCACATTGTTAAGTAGGGAAGGTAGAAGAGCTACGGGCAGCTCCAGTATGTCTTTGAACAGCAACACAGCTCAGGTGTGGGGCGGTTGGGATGTGAATTGCTGGACTGAAATCCCACTGAAATCCACCAGAGGAAGAGCTGAGAAGTGTGCTCTACAGGAACAACATGGTCCACAGATATCCCAATCCTCGCACTTTGGATAAAGGTCAAGAGGCTCCAGGGAGACCCCCACATCCTGTTTTCCTTCCCCATTCCTCCAGCATAGCTTTCTGGTTCTTGAGTTAATATCGAGCATGACTCTCAGCTGAAACTGTAGCTTCATTAAGTACCTTTTCATTATTAATTATAAGACACAGCTTGTGTTATTTTCTTCCAAGCCTCTAATTTGGAAGGGTCTTGTCTGTAGCCTAAATGCCCCTTAAAATCATGCCTACAAGCATTTAATTAACAAAATTGGGTAATAAATAAGCCACATTTCTTTTCAAAATTTGGTTCTCTGAGCATGCTCTTTCCTCTTTTCTTTCTGCAGTTTGAGAAGCTTGTCTCACTGTGAACGATGGTGTCAGGATAATCTAACAAGTGTGTTTTCTCCTTAGTATATGGGCAGTAGCCATAGATACATATACATGTCTTAAAGAATAAACTGCCATCTGTCCCATGTCTGACACATAAGCTCCTCCTTGAGAAAGCATCCGTAGGTAGGCATACAAAGTGGAGTGGAGTGCTGATTGGCTGGTTTTCGGCTGTGTCAGGAAATTAAGTTTAATCTAACTTGCTTCCATTGCGTTATTAGCTGCAGTGGGTACACTTTGTGCCAGAAGACAGCCCAATAGTCTTGTGTAGAGAATGTGAGGCTCTCCCTGCTCCATGGCATCAGCCTCTGAGACTGAGGTGTCCTGAAGGAGGCTCATGCTCCTTCCCTTTGCTGAGGGGCCCTGGGATCTGTAAGGACTTTCCCCTTTCCAGCTGGCTTTGCAGAATGCTTTTCCTGCCACAACTGTCAGGAAAAGCTGTTGGCCATTTGAGTGCTGGAGGGGGGAGGGAGGGGACTTTTCTCCTCTTTCATCCAATGACATTTTCTTTCTGGGTTCATGCTCCATAATTCTAATGATCTCTGGTATGATACCCATGGAGTGACATTTCATGACCAAATGGACCATGGGTGCGTGCGTTGTTCTCTATATATTCAGGAGGACTTTGTAGTTAGCCACTGCACCTGGTGTGGAAAGGCATAGAAAACTACCTACTTAGCACACACGACCTGACAAAGACCAAGCTCCCTAGATTTCCACTTTGCTCACTTTGGTAACAACCCATTTGCTGTCAATTTTCACCAAAAAATAAGCTAGTTTATCATTTGATAGTTCATCCTGTGCTCACTTAGCCTAGAACTATGGGGCAAAAGACAAATTCCAAGAACACTGTGTGCTGTAGAAGACCCAGTCTCTGTTGGTAGTCAAGGAGTTTATAAGTGCATTTTGAAACCTCTAACCAGACACCTAATGGGTTAATTAGTTGTAACGTGCTAACCTTAAGCATAAGAGAATGATGGGGCTCATTTGCACTGAGCAAAGAGAAAAGAAATCAGAGTCTGGCAGGCCGCTTGATGTCTTGGAAGGGGCACAGGCTTTGGCAGAAGGTCCTTGGGCAAGAGCAGCTTCTTGGAGACAATGGAATTTAGACAGCAACAGCTTCAAAGTTTGTGTGATGAAAAAAGTGGGGGTGGGGATGGGAAGTGAGTCCAAGAACCAGGCTCTCCCAGTTAGACCCCACACCAGCTGTCTGTCTCTGATACCCTCCAAATGGGGTGTGGAGGGATTATTAAATGAAAGAGAAAAGAAGCTCTCAGGGAAGGTTGGCTAAATTATTGGCTAAAATTATTTCCTTTGTTAGGATATCACCTACCATCCTAAATAATTTTTGTAAAATTACAGCAACAGAAACGTTGACAGATTTAAGGTTGTGTCCTCGACCAGGTAACATTGAAACTTACTTGCTAGGGTCTGGGAAGTGAGGTTGGATGGAGCATATTCATTCCCTATGTGTGTGGTGACACTTGGAACACCTAGGGTATTCTCCTTTGTTGTGGACTGGAAGCAGAAAAGTCTTTCGGAGAACAAAGGTTTCTGTCTCTGCACAAGACCCTCCTCCAGAAGGTACCCAAAGAACCAGTCAGTGCAGACTTTAAAAGGGAAGAAAGCAAAGTGGTCACCACAGAGTCACACTGCTCCTCTGAATTCCTATGTGGGTCAAGAAGGCTCAGAAAGGCCAGGCCAGGGACATGCCCAGAAAGACGCAGAAAGAGGCAGAGGAAGTGTGAACTAGATCCACCTATATGTCTTATGTCCATGATTTCCCATGTCCCAAGTGAAGGCCATCACACTTTCTAAGTGATGGCAAATAGATCGGTACCTAGTGCCTTTGGTTCCCTACGTGGTGCTCTTCCATATGCTCTGAGACGGAGCCTGGATGGACTGAGTGGCTGATACACTGCCTGGTGAGCTTTTGTACGCTGTGTGATTTAGCCTAGATGACTTTGATCCTGCCCACTGATTGCAAAAGAGATTACTATATCGCTACTAAGTTTTCGTTTCTTTTTCTTTTTCAAGACAGGGTTTCTCTGTTTAGCAGTCCTAGCTGTCCTGAAACTAGCTCCTGTAGACCAGGGTGACCTTGAACTCACAGAGATCTACCTGCTTCTGCCTCCTGAGTGCTGGGATTAAAGGCACGCACCACCACCCTACCCGCCCCTAGCTCCTATTCTTAAGTTTTAAAGGAAAAATAATTTTCCTTAAGGTAGTAATTTTAATATGCCTCCTTTCTCTTTTAATGGTTGAATTTCTGCATAGATTATAATTAAACCTTCAGATAGATCACTAACCTATTTTAATTTCTGGTCTGTCTTCTCTATTTATTTCTTTTCCATTCAAGTGATGGCTGTGCAGTTGTGGCAACCGTGATGAATGTGTAATGTATTTCCCTGAAATTCATAGAGGATTGACTAAAAGTAAGCTATGCTCAGCTTCTAAAAGCTCCTGGCTGGCATTTGCACACAAGTGCAGCCTACACCCCTGGAAAACATTGCTTTTATTTACAGCAATTTTTTCCTTAATGAAGAGGGTTGGAGATATGTAGATTAAACTGGTTAGATTATGATTTGGGAACATTATGCCTTCCATTTCAGGTCTCACTCTGCCCAGGAAGAATTAAAAAATTGATGTATTCTGGTGTTTTCAGCATGTTGAGCTGCAGTGGAATGCAGACTCAGCTTTTCCTCTTTATCTAAGAGCAAAAATACCACCATGCTGTAAACTGCCTTGGGTCAGAACGCTGTTTGTTGAATATTTCAGCAGACTGGACTGGTAGAATTAGTAGACTCATTAGACTTAAGGTCAAAAGTTAAGTTAAAAACATTTCCTTATAGTTATGATACGACTCAGGGTGTTGACAGATTCCAGACAGGCCCCAGGAGTGGAGAGGTGTTGGTCTTAATGAGCCACAAGCAGGCATGCCTGGCTGTTTTGTCTCTGGCCACTCTGAAGTGCTCTGAATTGAGGTCACGTAAGTCTGCATTGAGACCCACGGTAAGTGAGATGACCAACTGTTATTTTCAAAGAAAGAAGAGTGAACACTATCCTTTAGATTTATTCTTTTCTAAAATTACCAAATCTTATATAAAAAAAAGTGAGCCTGTTTGTTAGACGTGATCTGAACAGACAGAACTTCACCTTTGCCGTTGATATTTAAGTTATTTATTGGAAAAACTTGGGCTTGAAGTTGTGAGAGGAAAACTACATGAAGAGTTTTTCTTAGAGGGTGGGGAGATGGGTCAGTGGGTAAGAGCATTTGTTGGGCAAGCATAAGGACCAGAGTTTGGGTCCCAGAATTCACATGAAAAGCCAGGCCTAACCCTATGCATTCTAGTGCCCTGTAGGGGGGTGTCAGAGGGATTGTTGGGTATAAGACAGCTCAAGGTTTAGTGAGAGACCCTTCAACAGCATCTAAGGTGGACAGTGATAAAGCCGGAATCTGACAATTCTGCTTATCAGTTCCAAAGGATGACCATGGGCATATGTTCACAAACATATGCGCCTCTCCCTTTCACCCTCCATCTCTCTCCCCTCACACCCACACACATAAATGCACATTCATGCACATCACACACTCATACACACACACACACACACACACACAAAGAAAGAAAGAAAAGAATATTTCTTTGGGCTGGTATGGATAGCTATAAATGTCAACAGTGGAGAATCACCTCGAAAAAAGGTTTCATTTGAAGAATGATCTAGATCAAGTTGGCCTGTGGGCACACAGGGATTGTCTGATTGTTAACTGATATGGGAAGACCCTCTGTGTATGTGAGTGGCGCCATTCCATAGGCACTGGGAAAGAATGGAGAACGTTCGCCAGGCAGGTCACAGAGCACAAGAGGAAGCAAGTGAGGGCGTGGTGAGCAGTCTCTATGCTCTTGGCTGTGCATATGATGTGACCTGCTTCCATCTTGCATCTTCTTACCTGACGCTTTAAGCCAGTAAAGCCTTTTGTCCCTTATGCTGTCTGTCATTCTGCACAGTTTTGTCACAGAAACAGGACAGAGAAATTGACAGAATGCTTGTTTAGCACACAGCAAGCCCTGGCTTAATCTCAACTTAATAGAGCATGACCTTGGTGTGATATTGCATGTCTGTAATCCTAACTGCACTTGGGAGGTGGAAGCAGAAGTATAAGTACTTGAAGGCCATCTTAAGCAGTGAATTTGAGGTCAGTCTGGGCTACAGGAGACCCTGTTTAAAAATAAAATTCATATTTCTTGTTAGGAGTTGAAGACAAAAAGAAAAACCCGAGATTGCAGGTGTAGATGCCAAGCTGTATTGTGATTAAATGACCATACACCTTTCCTAATTATTTTTATGCAGAGCACATGAAGTATTAAATATTACCATTTTAGAAGTTGAGGAAATGATGTTTTGGAACATAGTCTTAGAGCTCCAGTCTTAGTTGCTAGTCTAGCTAATGTGTGTCTTGCCCCTTCCAACTTGGTCTCATCCCACTGAACTCCAAAATCCATCCCATCACGACTTGTTGAAGAGTTGTTCAGGTTAGATACATTAAGTTGTGACCTTAACTCTTCCAAAGTAGGTGGCAGAGAAGCCACTGGGTTGTAAGTGTGATGCTCACTTTGGCCTCAGCTGTGGCCCACGTCTTTTGAAAGCACTTTCTTCTCAGGTGACTCATGACTTGTTCCTCTGACCTTTAGAATTTTAGATGACCAGATTGAGAGAGATCTCAGCAACATTTGACATACGTGGCTAGTCCGCTTTAGTCTTCAGAGCTCCATTTTCTGGGCTTGACTTACTCTATCCTGATCTAGTGTCTCCCACCACACTGGTCTATCGTTTTCCGGCTCCTCTACTGATCCTCGTACTGATGTCTACACTGCCGGCATCTCAGAACTCATTCTCAGCACCTGCCTCTTTGTGTTCTACCTCTAACGATATTGCCTAGCCCGTTGGTTTAAGTACTTCTTATGTTCTTAGATTATTTTTTGACCCACACATCATACCTGTGTCTGGAACCTTTCATGCTTTCCCATGGGTAGAAACCAACGTGCCATTCACCCTGCACCTCGGGCTCAGAGTTCCTTCCAAGCCTCGATTTCTTTTCCCTCTTTCGTGACCTGTGGCGCTTTCTCTGCCGTAAAGCTCCCACTGATTTTTGCTGTGTTGCCCTTGTGTCTGATTTCTTGCAAATCATCCCAGGGCTGCGTCAAGCCTTTACTCCCACTCTCAGACCCCCCCCCCCACCCCGGCTGAAACAATCCCTCTCTGCCACTAACTTGGCATGATCCTATCTCATTGTCTTTGAAGCACATATTAGAGCTGAAAATAGCCAGTATTTATAATCTACTCTCTGTCTTCCACCAAAAGAATCCAGTCTTGGAGAAGAGCGTGTCTTGGGTTCACTGCCTTGCACTTGTCACAGAATATCTGCTCCCTAAATGCCCGTTCACTGACTGACATTCAGCACCTTGCATTTTTCTCTTCACTCCTGCGGCCACCTATGATTTATCTCTGGAAGGGAGAGCTAACAATCTCCCTTGATGGGTTGGGCTGGGTAAATTGGCTTTACCCCATTCATCTGAAGCAACCAAGCTGTCAGATCCCATAAATCCGTTTAACGTGACTTGGCCTTACTTGATTTCCTCCGGGTTCCCACTTAGGGACGGTGTATCTTGTGCTGCAAAACTCTTGTCCAGTTTTTAATCAGTCTGTGACACTTGGAAGAAGTGGCTCCTTTCATTTCGTTCTCGAGTTGGCTGTGATTGCCTTGAGACTGCATCTTTTTCATTATCCAGTTGTGTAAAACTTTAGAGGGACCCTTCTCAGAGTCCTTGTCCCCTAACACAACGCTCTGAGCCACAGATTTGCACTAAAGGGCTCTCTTACTGTTCTTTTGCTTCCCAGTCCTGCCCAGATCAGGTGCAGAGATAATAATGAGAAAAGTGATGAAGCTCTTAGGAGGCAGTGGTAGGGATCAGTGGGATTATGTGCTCAGCGCCGTCCTTCTTTGCAGTCCCACTTGGCTGGAAGTCATCCAGCAGAATACAAAGTAGAGCAGGAGGTAGATGGGCCATGCCCGCTTTCTGGTTGGAGGGTTTCTGTTTCTACACAAACTTTAAAGGGCTTTAGTGTGAGTAAACTATCTAGCGTTTCTGTAAGTCTATAAAATTTTGTGAATTATTGAGCAGTCTCTTTTTAATTAAGCAAATTGTAAACTAGACAATACTACGTGAAATCACAAATTTTATACCAATATGTATTTTTAAAACTGCAAGATCCTGAGTATATTGTGTGTTTTATACAAGTGAGGCCAAATACGTTCACAGAGAACATGTATCTTCCTTTAAAATAATTCTAGCTGTTGGGAAGAAATAAATTTAATTTTCAACATCTTTGTAGCAACTCCATTAAGCCCTTCGCCTCCATCTCCTCTGCCCTCTCCTCCGCACAGGTTGAGCCTGCAGGGATTGCGCAAGCCATGATAAGCAAGATCTTGGGTGTTTTAGGATTTGACGAGCAGTGAAAGGAACTTACTGCCAGAATCTCCACTTAATGGAAGGTGGTGATATCCATCCAGTTATGTTTCCTGCAGTCCTCATTGTGATAACTGCAGAACATCAGACACTTCTCGGAATAATTTAAAGAGCTGGAGTTGTTATGGAGCTTCTGAGTAAAGTCAAATGAATGTCAGTGCTCCTAGCCTGGTGCAAGGAAAGGAGCTGAGAGCTTGCAGCCTGAATTCAGAGCCCAGGAAATTCCAGCGAGAACCTATATCGGCTTCCTTTGACTTCCTTAGCCAGCCCTCAACATTTCTGTAGCTTTTCTTGTTTTGATCTATTTGTAGTATCTTCGGCTGCCTTGGACACCAAAGCTCTGGAGGTTGCACAATTCCTGGGAGTAGTTTCTTCTCTGTTTTCTACATACACACATTCTAGACTATAGCTGTAGAGAAATGATTGGGTGAAATTAAAGGCGAGAACTTGACTTCATTTGGAAAAGAAACATTTTCATAACCAAGACAATATGAGGAAGTAAAATAAAGATCCCATGACTTAGTATTTAATTAAATATTAGAAAACAATTAAAGTTTGGTTTTGTATTGGTATTAAAAGGGATTTGTTAAGAAATTCAATATTTTAAATAGATATCAAATAGTGATTTTAAGTTTAGGTACTTAGATCTTGGGGCCCTTTAGATGTATTTACTTTCTTGATGGCTTTGAGCTTATTTTCAAATTTTGTGAATGTGTAATGTACTAATTTTAAATCATCATTAAATACTTAACTATGATACCCTTCTTGAAAACACTTTAGCAAAGGGTATAAACTCTAAAATTACTTTATAAGAAGAACAAAAAAGTGTTCTTTTGCTGTCTCCATGCACCTGCTGTTCCACTCTCTCAAGAGCAGTGTAATGCGGCACATATACATTGTGTCTGTTTCATTGCCATCTTAGTTGCTGCTCAGAACCAGAGGGAACAAGAGTATGGTGTCTGGGCTTCTCCATTGCTGTGGGACAATAGTTTGTACCCTGTCAATTGTATTTTAATAAATCACTGATTGGCCAGTAGCCAGGCAGGAAGTATAGGTGGGACAACCAGGCAGGAAGTAGAGGCAGGGCAATAAGAACAGGAGAATTCTGGGAAGAGGAAAGCTTGGTCAGCAGTCGTGACCCAGCCACAGAAGAAGTAAGGTGTGACTGCCTTGCTGAATAAGGTACCGAGCCATGTGGCTAGCATAGACAAGAATGATGGGCTAATAACTTATAAGAGTTAATAAGAAGCTTGAGCTAATGGGCCAGTCAGTTTATAACTAATGTAGACCTCTCTGTGATTTCTTTGGGACTTAACGATTGCAGGAACTAGGCAGGACAGAAACCATGACAACACTCTATGACAGTCCACTTTGCTGGTTTGCTGACATGATGAGCTTGGAAAGGCTGGTAGAAGCTGTAGAGTCACAGGGACAGTGACTTTGTAAGTGGGGACTGTTAGAACAGTTTTAGAAGTAGGACCCACAAGATCACCTATTTGACAATGACTGTTTCCTCCAGGATTTTAGACAGCTGTGATAAACATGGCTGGTGCCTTGGCAGGAGCTCTAAGCTATGGGCTCCAGTCTTTCTGGGTTTGCACTAGAAGTGGAAGCCTCCCCCACACCCACCCTTTCTCTCACAGTTAGGCTGCTACAACTCTAGGCTAGACCTTAGCCTTCTCAGGCTGAGTTAAGCATGGTGCCCCTAAGACACCCTCTTTGCCTTCTCCCTATTAAGCTGCCCACATTGCCAGAGTCACTTTCCACCACCCCTTTGCATAGCAAACTCTTAGGTCCAGATTTCTAATGCTGTGATAATTGGCTTCAGTTATTTTTCTATTCTTATTTTTTTCCTCGAAATTGTACCCAGTTCTGGATGGTATTGCTATGCCTTTATTCAAGACTCCACAAACCTGTAGTACATAATTTGATTCTTTTCTGTTTTTATTCCAAATCTAGACATTCATCAGTGTGTGTGCCCCTGCCTGCACTGTGATCAACCCCAATGTGTGACTTAGTTTCCTCCCTCTCTGCTGCTGAGTCTTTAGGTACAACGGATGAGCTATGTCCTTTTGAAGACAGAGCCCTAAGCTATTAAGGACTCATTGCTGTCATAAATAAGCTGGATCACCAAGTCAGTGCCAAAAGAAGGGACATTCTGCAGAGAACCTGAAGGGCACATTGGACATTAGGGCATGTAGAATTGTTTGGGAATCCATATTGCATGCAAGCTACGCCTTCTCTCTTAAGTGGGGAAATAATCTGCACTTCTCCTTCACAGGGATTATTGTAAAACTCAGTCACCAAAGAGAAGTTTCCTTGATAAAGGAACTTCTTGATGAGGACTACACTAGTCAATGGCCATCAGGATGAAGAGAATGTAGAGGGCAACAGAAATAGTCACATGAAATGGTCACTCAATACCGCATAGCCAGCCCTGAAAGCAAATATGAGCAACATTACACAGACTGAGAATGTCATGTGTGTATGCATATATATCATCTATACATTATTTTATTCTTATATTTAAAAATATATATATTAGATCTTATATGTGTAACATGTTATATCTATTCCTAAGTATAAACATATTAGAGATATGTTTGTATATATGCATGTTGTGTGTGTTAATGACATATATATGCTACATTTATATGCATACAACATATAGATATGACCTTCTCAGATATATATGTATATAACATACATATATGTGTATATATTCCTAAATATAAACACAGAAGATCATATATAAATTTTTATATATATGTATATATATATGCATGTTACAACAATTAATGAAAAAGGAAATCACAAATTCGAAAGAGCAAGAAGGGTTATATAGGAGGGCTTGGAAGGAGGAAAGGGAAGCCGAAAATGATATATGCTAGCAAGTACTCTACCATAGGGATCCATATCGGCACCATGGTACATCAGGCATTTGTTAGATTCGTATCTCCACTGACTTTTAATAACAAAGGGGAGCATCTAAAACATACTACTAAATCACATAAAAACAAATACAAGCTTGAGTATATGCATTACCTTTTACATATTTTAATGTTTGTAAGCGTTGGGGGAAGGAGAGGACCCCAGCATCCCCGGAGGCTATCTGTTGAAGTTAATAACTAACTGGTGGATGAACTTACAGGTGGTTCCAATTTTTCTTTTTTTAAAAAATATTTATTTATTATGTATACAGCATTTCTTCCATGTATGTCTGCAGGCCAGAAGAGGGCACCAGACCCCATTACAGATGGTTGTGAGCCACCATGTGGTTGCTGGGAATTGAAATCAGGACCTTTGGAAGAGCAGGCAGTGCTCTTAACCTCTGAGCCATCTCTCCAGCCCCCCAATTTTTCTTTATATCATAGATGATGTTTCACAAATGTATGCAAGTGTGGGTGTGTTTCATAATCAAGAAAAATAATTTTAATTGAACACATGCTACTGAGTTCATGGAGAGGCCTGCCTGTGCTGTCTTCCAGGAGCTCTCTCACTGACCTGTCTTCTGCACTTCCTCAGGCTGGTGCTTAGCGTCTGCAGTGCCTCTGAGACAACCAGCCCACCCTTGAGCACCTCCGGTTGTCCTCACACCACGATCTTAAGACTGGGTGGGGTTATCACACGACTTTCCTGAACAGCCCAACGTGGTGACTGCCCTTAGTGAGTGCTCGACTAATGTAATTCACGAGTAAACTGACAAAGAAGACCTTTTCTCAAATCACTCATTGGTCCCGTGTCACAGTGTCTACCTCTTGAGCACTGGAGCCTGGGAGAAATTATTACATGCTTAGATGAATGGTTTTAGGAGCGTCTTGATGTTCTCATGTTTATGGGTTCTACATTTCAGATCTTCACATCCACCTTCTGACTGTAAAAACTGTCTTTTTAAAGTCAGGTTCAAACGCATCAGCTCATGATTTAAAATGAATAGATTTTAAATCCCTTTATCTGGACTTACCGTCTCTTACATTATTAGCAATTACTCTCTGGTCATTGCACTGAAAGGCCTTAAAGATGCTACAGTGGATACACTTCAGAATATGATCGTCTGTGTCATAAACGTAATATTTACTTCACCATTACGTGGAAAAATTTATAAGCATCAAACAACGTCTCATTTAGATGGCAGTCGCCAGCAGTGCCTCATGCAGTCTGCTGCTCACTGGTATTCTGTGCATGACTTTACTTACAACATCAATTTTGAGGAAGTTTAAAATAGAAAACTTTCTTTATTCAATAGCTTTATATCTGTGATCATATTTTCATTTTATTTTCCTCTATAGGCATCATTATTATCAGATACACTAAAAACCAAATGTTTATTTTTCAAATGTTATCTGTTTTTGAATAAATAGTCGAGGTGGAATAAATATAAAAAAGGAATAAACTTCTTTCATCTTAAAGAACAGAAGGCTAAATGATCACTATACATAAAGCACTGTGTAAAGAATTCCAGATAAGCTGGAGGCGCCTGAGCCCCGCTTCTGGCTCACAGAACTGTACTCAGTGTCCAGCAGAAAGTGCATTTTCCGTTGACGTAATGGGCATGTGCATTATCAGTGGAGTAAGAACAGGGTTGATGCTGATGCTGCTTAGGGTGAGCTTGGAATGCAGAAAAATGTTCTTAGAAAAGTGAAGATAGAGGCCTGGAGAGATGACTTAGTGGTTAGAGCACTGGTTGCTCTGCCAGAGGACCTGGGTTCAATTCCCAGCACTGACATGGTAGCTCACAACTCTCTGTAACTCTAGTTCCATGAGATCAGACATCCTCACACTGACATACATGCAGGCAAAACAGCAATGCACTTGAAATTTAAAAAATAAAAAAGAAAGAAGGAAGGAAGAAAATTAAAACTAGGAGTTAGTCTCAAGACACAGGTAAGGTCTAGAGAGCAGGATGAAAACTAAGACAGACTGTGCGGCTGACTGGAACAGAAAGACAAAAGTCAGAAAAGAAGAGATGAACTTGAGGATGGCCAAGAGGCCACTTGCCTGCTACAGAAGAGGGCAGCAGACAGAAAGGCAGGGGAGTTTTCTAAGTCCAGGTCAGTCTGTGTTGAGCATATGTGGGTGAGGCAGGCTTGGGAAAGGTAAGCCGTATGAGGTGAAACTGGAGGCAAGGAGCGATATAGGGTGCTCACCATCATGATCAGCCTACTGTGGTTTAGAAAGACTGTCCAATGATGGTGTCAGTGTCTGGTATTTTAGGGTTCATAATACAGAGTGGTGTGGACATCTTTAAGTACCCAACAGAACTTGGCTCCTTATTCTGTTTTATCATTCACAGAGCAAGGCTTCATATTTGAGGTGGGCAGATTTGCACTGAGTACTTAGAAAATTATGTATGAATCTATGCTGAATATTAATTTTTTGATAGAAAAACAGGTAACCTCAATAGATAGTGGTTTGTCACTTCGTACCTACTGCATGGACCCTAAGTTTACAAGGTGATCTAAGTTTGTAGAGTGAGACTTTGACGTTAGCATCCCTGTTACACAGATGAGAAAACTGAAGGTGTAGAAGCTGGATGACTTCTGCAGAGGCATAAAACAAATGACTCCAACGTTTGCACTGGCAGCCTGTTCTCAGATTCCCACTCTTCCAGAAATCCAGGTTACACACTGTTACAACGCAGCCGGGTAGGCTCCACACCAGGAGCAACCCCCTTCCCTGCTAAAGCACCTTGGAGCCGCCCCTGCCCCAGAACGTGCCATTCTACTAGCTTTGCATCCCCACTGAAACAACATTTCTGGGGCTTCTTGCAATCACTCGCTTTGCTCAGGATTCGGAAGGCATCTCGGGCGTTTTACTCGACACGGAGGTTGAGCATTATAAAGATCATCAGTCAATTATTTGACACCAAACTGCCACCCTGAGAATTAAACCTTAAATCATTTTCTGCAGCACCCTAGGTGCTATGACAGCCACATAAGCCAAGGTCTCTTCTGACTCTGGCTTGTGACACTTCCATGAGTTTTACTCATTAGTATCCTGGTTTGGGGTTCAGAGACATTTTAGGTAGCAGCTCCCGAAAGGCTCTGGGACTAAAATCAGCTTATCTGCAGTTTTTACAGCTAATGATGGTGTCTGTGTTCACTTGAAGAGGCTCTGGTTTCACCTGCAATTCAGAAACAGCTAAGCAGTGCGATTCTCTCATTCCTTCATTTCCAGACTGTTATGGCTACTGCACCTAGACACATTTGGCCTGCCCTACACCTTGTCCTCAACTATTTTAAGATTTACAGGAGTGACAGGTGCCTCTTCCTGGAAGAATTTAGAGCCACCCAAGCAGTTGCTATTCCTTGATTTGTTTCGAGGGACATAATTTATTGGGAGTTTATTAAATCTCTTATCCCTTTGTGTTGTGACTTGGTCGTTTTATACTTCAAAGAGATTTCTGAGAGCTTGGAACAAAACTGTACTCATTCACTCCTATTCCCCAGCACCAAACACATCAGAGTTGGACCCCCTGAAAATGTATGAGTGAGTAAGCAAGGAGTTGAGTATGTGATAAGTTCATGCTATCCATCGGACAATCATGGAGAAGGTACTGTCTACCTTGGCTGATGGCTAGACACAGGACATGTGGGGCAGCAGCCCTGTTCTGTATGCAGCACACCCAGCATTAGGAAGTGTGGAGAGGAGTGGCCCCTGTGAACTCCAGAGGATGGCAGGTGTCAGGCACAGACAGAGGGCAGTTCCCCTGGAGTGGAGTACAGGGTTCACAGTGGGGAAAGCAGAAGTTGTGTTGGGAATGGGGTAGGAGGTCTGACAGCAGGTTTGAAGAGGAGACAGTGAATATCTACTGCTATTTTTATCCACTGGGTTTTTTCCAATGGTAAAGGATCCATCTCTTAGGTTTAGAATATATGATACGTGAAGGGATCATAAAGGGTAGTGTCCTGAGATGCCAAAGTCTGGAAAATCCTCTGCGGAGCAGAAGGACTCGGGTGGGTGGGAGTCAGGCCTTTGAGCTCTTGCATGCAAAACTCCTTTGTCAGTCTTGAGGTACAACACATGTCTGCAAGCCCTCCTCTTGATGTTTCAGAAAATGAATTCTGCAGAGCCTAAGTCCTAGGCTAATTTTGTTGTTCTTCCTCCAAACACAAGTCTGAGTACACTGGCCAGTCAATATTCCCCATGAGCAGGACGGCAGCTTGATGTTCTTGTGTCTCACTGGAGCTGAGTGCAGTGCTGGCAAGCAGACGGTCCCCTATAAATATCTTCTGAGTAGAATAGAGCTCCTGAAATGTAGCCAAAGATACCATCACCTCAGGGACATCAGAAGCGGGAGTTTTTGTCTAGCTTGATGTGTGAGGCTTATAGCTCATGGATGATAGAATTAGTGTCTATTAGGAAAATGCCACTACAGCCATGATTTTTGTGCCTCATCTGTGCATTGGGAATGGTGGTGAGCAGAGCCATGGAGGGCAGTGACTGCTGCCACTTGTCGTTTCCTGGGCACAGACTGGGGGTGTTCGCAAGAACTGAAATCTGTGCTGAAGACAGAAGATTGACACCCACCATTTCTGGTGGGGAGAAGTGGGAGAAGGGGGCGCATGGCAAGGCAGACCCTGTGTGCGGGTGCCGTGTGCAGCAATGAGGTGGCATCTTCAAAAAGTAGGTGCCCTCTTTCTGTTTCCCTGCTCATATCCACGCTGTACGCAGTTCTTTTGTTTTCCTTTTGCTTTTTGTTTGTTTGTTCTGATTTTTGTTTTTGTTTTTTTGAGATAAGGTTTCTCTGTACAACTGCCATGGCTGTCTTAGAACTCTCCCTGTAGACCAGGCTTTCCTTGAACTCACAGAGATCTGTGTGTCTCTGCCTCCCGAGTGCTAGGATTAAAGGCATGCGCCACCACCACCTAGTCATAAGCACAGTTTTTAAGTATGGAAAAACTATTCAGTACTGACAATCTAGTGTTATGACTGACATTGTTAGTATGCCAAACATTTGGGCTTTCTGTGGTGGAAATAAACCAACTGCAGGGTGTGTGAGTGACGATTAGGACACTAGGCAGCTCAGGAGTCTGTCAAGTGCTAAACTTGGCCTATCATTCCCTTCCTGCTTCTTCAGTGAAGTCATCGGGAAGCGCACTCCAGTGTCTGTTGGATCATCTTGTGACATCTGGGGACAGGCAGTTGCGTCTTTTCTGTTCTTATAAAGTCACCTACCTCAGCCAAATTTGAAATTATCGCCTTTATGCTCCGAGAAAAGCAATCATCTTGGCAGAAGGATCATGTATCTGGTCCCTTTTTGGCACATTCCTTGATCTGTCTCAAAATAAGGGCGTTCATATGTTTTTAATTCAGTGCCAAAGTTAAGGAAAAGTTTTCTCAGTCAATTATGTATTTGTATCTGTGTTCTGTGTCGAGGCGGTTCATGGTGGAATTTTTTTTTCTGTTTTCTTGACTATTTTACCTTGTGGGCAGTGTGGCAGGCAGTGGGTAAACAGATTGGCAACAACACTGAGTGCCAGAGCTCATGCTCCTTCTGAAGAAAGGGTTGGCAGGAGCTGGTACCTCAGACCTCAGAACACATCACTTTCCCTCCCTGGAGACAGAAAAGTGTCTTCTCTGCCAGCCCCAGGCTGCGGCTTAGACACAATTCCGACTCCCCCAACTTTGTCAAAAGTAATAACAATGCTGGTAAAGCTTTGTCATTCCAACTGCTGATGTATTGCCGAAATCTGTATGCAGGGTCTGTGGGCCGAGAACGTCAAGGTTCAAGTCTCACTGATTGACTTCTAGGCAGACAATCACAGCGCCAGGGTGTTTACTTATTCTAAATTTCATATCATCAAAGCCTGGATCATCTATCAGCGAGTAATGGGTATGAATGGCGAACTCCTGGAAACAGCTTGTCCCGCTATCTTAAACACACAGAGGAAAACACTCCATGCTTCACGCAATCCTTAGTGTAACCAGGAAATGGTAAGATCGTAAAATGAATTGGACTATTCAAATACAGAATGAGACTTTATTTTTATGGTAGCTGTATTCTTGAGTGATCACACTTGAAATAGCAATAGTCTTTGTTAAGTAGTTAATTTAGAAAAGCGCCAGAGTGTCCCTGTTTTAATAATACATAACACTTACGACATGGTTAAGGGCATTTTGCAGTAGCAACAGCAGCACAGGAGGAAGAATTCCAGTGGCTGTCAGCCATCTCTCAGTGTGCACTAAGGGCTCATTTGCCTTTTGCTATTAGGTCTGTGGCGGTTGCCAGGGAAGGCCTCTGCTGGTGCTTGGTGCTGCATCAAGGCTGCAGCCTGAAATATTCAATAAATCAAACTGTGGCTTTTGCTTGGATGGTCCCTCCTCCTTCAGCTAAAGATAATACGTGAAGAATCCTTGTTACAGCTCAGGTCTGGCACTCGGAGAAATTTCCCTTTGAGTCTGCTCTGTAAACAGTGATCAGCTGCAAACCTTCCATTCTGGTATTCCACCATCCATATCAGTGCCTGAGTACTGGGGGAAAGCGCCTTCCTTGCTACAGCAGGACTTTAAATGGTGGATTCTTAGCAAGCGACAAAAATAGGTTTCCTATTGTTCAAATGAGTGCTGTAAGTGCTTTGCAGGTGTATCTCAGAGAATGAAGGTATTTATATTTAATGAGGAGAGCAGAAGAATAAAAACAATCATAGCCCTGGAGAATTGAGGATCAAAGCTTTCTTCATTAAGAAACAAATTTAGGCCTTCATCGTAGGAGCTAGTAAATTCATTAATTTTTAATAGAGGAGTAGGCTGTAAATGGTAATTTAATTCTTTGAGGAGAAGGTCATTTAAGTGGTGTTTAAGCATCCACATGTTTTGGAGTAAAGACCTGCTGTGATACCTAAGGCAGGAAGTATAAAACACAGTTGAGAAACTCGTTTCTAGGCTCCAAAGTCGTTCAGAGTCGTTCCATTTCCACACAGGATCACCCTTTACGCCCCTGTCATCTTCAGTTGTTCTTGTGGAGCTGAGTTTCCCACCTTGATGTTCAAATCAGAAGTGTTGTTGCCAGTTAGCATTGGATACAGAGATAATAAACCATCCCAGAGTCCTTCAGATGTCCTTCTGTCCTATGACCTTCCTAGCTGCAGAGATGTCCCTCGGCCTTCTCACATTCGAATGCTTCCCTGGGACGACTTCTAGTGGGTGGCTTCTTTCTCTTATGTGCCTATCAGAAGGTCTGGTGTTTACTGAAGAAGCAATCTCTTTTCCCCAGATGTTGGTTCCATGAGCGAGTGGAGCTGCTGAGAATCGTTACTGGTCCTCAGGGGCAGCTCTTCCAAAGAGCATCTCTGTTGTGAACTGACAGCCCTGGGATGTCACCAAAATGAGGATGTTGGAATTTTCCCAAGTGGCAACGTGAAAAGCTATGTCACATGTGCAGAACAAATGCAGAGTAAATGTGTTCTGCCACGGACTTATAGGCAGAGGACTATGTGCACATAAAAGAGTACCTGGAGGGTTGTGTGAGCACAAACTGATTGGCACATGCTTGTAATCTCATCACTAGGGGGCACAGGCAAGCAGATCCATGGGCCTCATTAGTCAACCAGTTTAGCTTATTCTGTGAGCTTCAGGCTACAAAGAGATCCCTGAATAAAAAACAAGATGGGTGGCTTCTGAGGAATGAAACCTGAAGTTGACCTCTGATCTCTTCATGCACACAGATAGATAGACAGGCAAATAGACAGAAACAGACACACACACACACACACACACACACACACACACATACACAGCCAAATCGGAAAGAGAGAGGGAGTAAAAGAGAGAAGGAGGGAGGGAGGGTGGGTGGGAGGGAGGGAGGGAGGAAGGAAGGAAGGAAGGAAGGAAGGAAGGAAGGAAGGAAGAAAAAAGAGAGACCGAGATAAACAAAACCAACACAAAATGTTGTAGACTGTGACCCTAACCTACCCTCAAATACTCAGCAAGGAAGGTTCATCTGCTTTGGTCCCTTGCTTTAGGGATAAAGAAAACAGCTCAGAGTGATGAAAAGACATCCCTGTAGCCATCAACCTACAAGAACAAGCTTGCTTCCCGTGTCTCCTGTCCTTCAGCTCTAACTGGTGGTGCGTCTGTGCATTTTCTCATGTTGAATGCTTTCCCAGGACAGGCAGCACACAAAGGAATGCGTGTCCACATTCTGGGAATCACTATGTCCTGGCTCATCAACCCATTGCTGCAACTCTGCTGTGCATCAACAGGCATTTGATCCTGAATTGCTTCCCCTCTGTGTAACAGAGCTTTAGAGATACATGAAGTCCAGGACACTGTGCACACTGAAGGAACTGACAACTTCTGAAACCCTGTCATGTGCCTCTGAGGACTCAAAACATTTTGCTGGGGTATGAGTGTCAAACTCAAGGTTTACTGACACACACTTAGCTGTTTGGTGACAGATTGTTAAGCCTGATTTAGAAAAACAAAAAAGCTTCCCATGGCAAGGACTTCATTTGCATTCCTTGTGAATGTGCTCAGAACTCTCCTTTAGAACTGTGGGACTTGAACAAAAACTCACTGTATGCTTTGGGCCCTGTTTGGGGGCTCCCCATTGCCTTGAGGTCAGAGGGCCAGGTCAGGCCTTAATGCAGAATTGTGGAAGGCTGTGAAAACAATTGTCTATGTTGCCGTTCTGATCTATGCAAGAATGCCTGTTCCCTAAATCATGCCCTTTGTGATTTAATTCACACATGTTGGGTTTAGAAACTTCCAGTTTTTGAAGGGTTATGTTGGATGATTTTAGTGATTGTATGAGCTTTGGTGATCAGTTTTCCTTGCTTCTAATCGCTGTCCAACATCCTCTGTTCTTAAGAAGAACAGTCTGCAATTACCTACTGGATGGCTTCTTCGATGGGCATCTGAATGTAACATGTCCCAAATGGATCTTAAGTTCCTCCTTCCTCATATTTGTCCCATCTCAGTAAATCAGTAAATGCTTCATCATCTTTCTAACTTGGAGCCTCAGATGGGTGTGGGTGTGTGTGTGTGTGTGTGTGTGTGTGTGTGTTGTTGTTGTTGTTGTTGTTGTTGTTGTTCTACATTCAACTCTCGAACAAATCCCATGACCTTAACTTTGGAATATTTCCAAGTATAGATATATTTCATTGTTACTGTCTTCCTCCAGTCCATCACCAACTCTTTCCAGAAATCACTGCAGTGGGGCTGGAGAGATCCCCTTCCTAATGGTGAAAAGAACTACTAGCTCCTCTTCTAGTGTACCTGGATTCAATCCCCTGAACCCGCATGGTGGCTCACAACTGTCTGTAATTCCGAGTCTAGGGGATCCCATGCCCATTCCGTTCCCTTTTTTTAATTAAAAAAACTGAAATTCTCACATTGTCCTTTAACTGGTCCCCCTGATTCTCCTTGTGAAGGTTATATTGTTTGCTGTCTTGGTGGGACCTAGAATCACACATTTTTGGGCATGTCTGTGAGGAATTTCCCAGACTGGCTTAACTGAGGTGTGAGAAGGCCCACCCTAAACATGTGTGTCACCACTTAGTGATTCCTGAAGTGGGGTCTTGAATTGCAAGAAGAACAAAAAAAGGAGAGTGTGGGCTGAATGCCCGCATTTTCCACTGAGTGCTTCCTGAAGGCACTTGCAGCGTGAGCAGCTGTCTCTAGGTCCTACAGCCTTGTCTTCCCTACCATAATGGACTGAACCCTCAATCTGTAAGACCAAAAACACCTTCTTTCCTTGAGTTACCTTTATCAGACATTTTGTCACAGCAGCGAGCAGAGTGACAAACACACTGTTTTTCTTTGTTGTGTTCGATTAGTAACAAATCAGCTGAAAACCTTGTTAAACCTTGGTTGCATTTCTCCATCTCCCGTTGGCTATAAATACGGGGGCTTCCTAGTTAATCCTAAGTTACCTTTGCAAAAATGCTCATAATTTGGTCTCCTTTTCACTGAACTAGTCTGACCTTTCTCCATGGATGGATTTTTGCCACACTGTCCACTCGCTAGGCCTGCCTGCAAGCCTCGCTCTCATTCGCTCCTCCCAGCGGTAGCTCGCTCTTTCTGGCTCCACACCCTTGCATGTGGGCCCCTTTCTTATCAAGACCTGGTTTTAATGCTTTGCCTGGTTCCTTTCTTGTGTTTTCTCTCTTCACCGTCCTTGGCATCTCCGACCTCCATCTACTTAGGTATTGTCTTCATTCTTTCCCTTCTCACTCACCTAGATCATAGATTCTCAGGGAGAAAAGCTTATCATCTTTGTCTGGGTCTGTATTAGTCGTTCCTGAGTCAAGGCTATCTCATGAAAAGCCTTCAGCATGTTGAATGAATGAATAGATGGTTTTCAGAAAAAGTCTACTCTTTCGTGGCTCAAAGGCTTTGCTTTCCATGGTGTTAATAGTTAATAAGAGAAATTCCAAGATCGTAGGTGGGGGAATAGATTGAGTTTATATGGCTTTCATCAGCTGCACATTAGTCACCTTGTAACACTAAGATTTCACATCCTAATCATAGAATTTCCACTCAGTTATACTGTTAATAATAATGCTAACCTGGAGGGTCTAGGCTTACAAAGACATCCAAGAAAGTGGATGCCCCAACTGATCTTTCGAGAAACCAGCCATAACCAAATTGGATAAGATACATTCAGTGTTTATTCTAAGCTATTTTCTGTCTCTCTCTCTCTCTGTCTCTCTCTCTCTCTGTCTCTCTCTCTCTCTCTCTCTGTCTCTCTCTCTCTCTCCCTGTCTCTCTTCCCACCCTGCCCCTCTCTCTTTTCTCTCTTTCTCTCTCCATATCCCTTTCCTTTCTCTCCCTCCCTCATTCCCGGGGGAGGTAGATAGATAGTCTCCATTTTACAAATAAATATTCTGAAATTTAAAGACAGACAGTAATTTGTCATTCTTTAAAAGTCAAGTGACAGCAGCAGTATGTTAACCTCAATGTCTATTGCATACTTTACTTAGTAGAGTTGTTTTCTCTGAAACATGGTAGCTGAAGAAATTATTCCTACATGGGAGCTACTATTTGCTTTCATTGAAAACCTTATGTCTGCCCTGATGAAATCAGGCTTAGGTTTGAGTGCAGAGGGCAGGGGGAAGACATTGCCAAATTAGTACTGCAAGAGCTGGAACAATAAGTAATCCAGAGCCCCTGTCTCCAGCCTACAGAGAAGGGGACCATTAGCTAATTAGAAATCCAGGAGGAAAGAAGAATCCAGAGTCACTATCATAACTAGCCAAAGGTATAGCCTGCACCTGCTCTCTCTAAACAGAGGTATTTGGTCTAAATGTACACTAGGCTCTGGCAGTCAGAAGTGATTTCTCTTTCCCAGACCCGAACCACAGAGAACAGTCGAAGCCACTCAGGTCTCCAAGCTGACAAGATTTCAGACTGGTTTGGTGTGTGAGGATCTGTGCCATTTATCTTGCAAAGGTACCCCAGTGAGTGAGTTCTCCATCCTGGTAATGTCTTTCTGAGCCTGGATCAATATGCTCTCCTCCCTTTCCGATGAAACCTTCTCTCTCTATTCCTCTGGAAACTGCCACCTGACCTTTATGCTTGAGTCCATGAGAGAGAACAGGATTAGTTTCAAAAAGTTCCCAAAGAAATAGAGACAGCAATGTCCTTCTGTGTTTACTGCTTATTCCTCAATATGAAATATTAATTTGCGTAATGACATATGTGAATGCCAGTAAAAGCTTGGCTAATGCTTAAATCCCTCTTACCTAATAGAAGACAAAATGTAACCATGGATATGGACCACAGACAAGCACATCCATTAACAGATATTGATGGCTTGTAACCAAAACAGAGCCTGTTGGTTAAATAAAACCTTTGATTAATGCCAAACTGAAGAATAATTTGTAAAAGATGCCAAGTGTATATCTTTAGCCTAAGTGTGTGACTATGTGAAGCATACGTTTATCATTATCACCCATAGGGAGAGAAGGCAGCAGGCTGTTTTTTAATGAATCCAGATGTCCAGAACTATAGTTTTCTTTATTTTAAACTTACCTAACAGAAGAAGTTTCAAAGCTAGAGCAGGTTGAACATGACCACCGAAATGAGCGGTGAGACGAGACACTTGCTTTTGTCTGTGAAGACGTCATTTATGTGACACTTGCCTTATGTCTTCTGGGATGTTAGTGTGTGAAGCTTTAAAACACAAAGGGGCTGCCACTGCGTTTACCAAGCCAACCGAACTGCGTCTCTGCAAAGCTGTGGGACGGTGCATAACGTTTTTTATGTTACACAGTATGTTGAAAACTCTTCCTACCTGAAATGACATGTTTACTTAAAAGATATCTTTAAGTGTGGAACCGGGGGTAGGAGGTGACATTTACCAATAGCCTCCTATGTGCCAAGCCTGGGGCTAGATGCAAGAAGAAAGAATTGACATTTATGGAGAATCTTTCTTGTGCCTGGGAGCACAAAGCTTGACATTTTTTCTGGTCACAGACACCACAGGCGCTGACCTAACCCATGTGTTTCTGAAAACAAAAGCTCTCTACTCCTTGAGCTGCTGCAGGGGAGTAGAAGTTGAGGGACTCAGAGCACATAGCTTCCCAGAGCCTTCTTGGTGCTTGTGAGAAGCAGAGGTCGGGGCCCAAAAATGAAGGTCGTACCGATGTTACTGGGTAAAAAGGCTTAGTTGTGAGATTGCAGGGAGCTTATCAAACTGTGTAAAGAAAGCAATTCTATTGTGTTCAAAATGTCGGTCTTGGTTATCTGTGAGATTGTGGGTCTGATTGTAGCTGTCCTTTGTATGTGTGCGTCTTCCCTGCATTTTCTGAAAACAGGATAAAGCCACTAGTACTCTCAAAAGGTTGAGAGCCTTTAGCTTCTTTTTCTTAATTCAAACATACTTCAACCATTTTTGGAAATCTATAAAGTACACATGACTGTAAAGAGAAAAGCCAAAGCTGGAGATGTGGCTCAGAAGTTAAGAATGCATGTTGTTTTTGCAGAGAACTGGGGCTTGGTTCAGTTCATAAAAAGAAAATTATGATCATACTTCTTGTTCAGTCACTCTGATATATAATTACTGCTTCTGTTTCAAAGTAAAACCTTTAATGCCACCTATAGAACATTTTTTTCTTATCCAGTTTGAATATATGGTGCATACCCTTTACTTAATTTACCAGCAATCGATTTTCTTGATTGAGCAATTAAAAATGATAGACTTGTAGTACAAAACTTCTCAAAGTGAGTCTAATGGAGACATCTGCTCCTTCTTCACTCATGGACACTGGTTATCAGAGCCAGAGGAAGGACCCAGTTCTGTTGTGATAAGAGCACAGCCCTGTGTCCATGGAGACCTCCAGTCACTTAGGGTTCCACACCCGAATGGTGCCGCTAACAGTACACAAGGTGGTTTTATTTAGTCAGCACTGAACATGGTCGGACAGATGCTCAGATCTCTACGGAATCGCCCACACTGACGTGGTTGAACGGTTGTTCAGATCTCCCTACCTTACTTAAACTTGTCAATTTCGGTTGTCTTTGTCTGCTCAGGAGGCCATAACAGAATACCACAGAGCAGTAAACCAGGGACACTGGTTTTTCTTTACAGCCCTAGAGGCTGGGGAATCAGCCAGCAGCTCTTGGGACACCTGGTCTCTGCTGAGATCTGACTTCTAGGCCACACGCACCCTCTTTTCTGTTTGTCTCAACTGTATTTTTTTTTTTTTTCAGATTTTGCACATGGAAAGGGAAAACATTCTCTGGTGTTCCTTCTTATGAGAACACCAAGCCAATTACATCAAGGCCTCAGACTTGAGCCCTGGTTTCTGTGGTGACTCCATCTCTAGTAAGGGTACTGTGCTGGAACATCAGTATGTGAACTGGGGACACACACTCCATACCCAATGCTTACTCCACAGAGTCTAGCCATTTCCCATTGCTGCTGATCTGCTAAGGGTTCTGAGAGACAGAGATGTACCACAAGCCATTGGCACATCACACTGGAGAGAAAATAAGTGTGTACTGGACCACAGGTTAAGCATGGCTTCTAATGGAAACTGATGAGTCAGGCCATAAGAAGTAAGAGTTTATGATGGAGTAACTATCCTAAAGAATGGGACAATTGGTTTTCCCTTTCTTATTTTCTTGTGTTTAACATTATTTTGCTACAACAAACCAAACTTCGTAAGTCACAAAAATCCTCTATCCCATAATCTATTTTTGGTTTTGCTGGCAATATGAATAAATAAAACAAAAAACACAACCTGAGGCTAGGTATTTGTGGGATATTCATTTCAGGCACAATTCCTTTTGTTCCCTCTTCCAAGTCTCCTCTTTCGAAAGACCTGGTTGAATATAGAGCAGCATTTGCATAATCTCTGGCAATCCTTCCTGATCTCTCTTAATGCCATTTGCTTGCTTTAGTCAGTGGCTGTGGGCATAGCTTCTTCTCTCCGCCTGCATCTCCTGCAGAACCCTGCAAGGAGGAACCTGGAAGTCTCGGTTTATCTCCTCAAAGAAGGACATAGAGAGCCGGAGGTTTCCACAAACTGGAGCTTCCTGTCGGGCTCTCATATACTCAGCTCACATTTACCGAGCACTTGCTACTTGCTATTCGCTACTTCTAGGGACCACTGACTTTGTAATGCATTAGAGAGAGCTCTGCAGCCTTGGGTGCAGCGAGGCTGCTGCAGGTAGGAGACACTACCCAGGATGGGTCCATGGACGTTGCTTGAAACCCTGTGCCCAGTGTTTCTCTCCTAACATGATCATACATATATATCATTGTACCTGACTCTGATTCATTCCCTATAATCTTGCCCTGTCCCTCTTTTCTTCCTCTTTCTCATCTCTTTCCTGCTCCCAGGAAGCTCTCTTCTCTAAGAAGACATCTTCTAAGGCTGCACTGAGACCCAGCCAGGCAGTAGTGGTGGCTTAGTGAGGCCACAAAGGCACTGAGACCCGGCTAGGAGGTAGTACTAGCTTAGTGAAGCCACAATGGGACTGAGACCCAGCCAGGAGGTAGTGTTGGGTAACACCAACGATCACTAGAAAGGAATGTGAGGAGCAAGAAGAGTGTGACCTGCAAGCTGTATGTTGGCTATCCTGGGCTGCACTGTGTTAAATATGGTTCTTCCACTGAGTTATGGAAACAGGTTCAAAATTAGCTTCATCTTTCACTGGAAACATATACCAATCTTCCACCATTATCAATGATTTAAACTTTAAGTCTTGGTTATAACTGTATATTGATCTTTTGAAAAAAGATTCTTCTAAAGATTTTCTTCCCATTGCTCCTCAAATTTTAGGTTCCAGTTGGGAAATTGTTCTCTTCTTGGAGGAACCATACTCTGTCGGCAAAGGTTTACTAACGTGCATCCTTCAAAGGCCAGCTCTCTTTGCTGCTTTTCTGAATGTGCCCAGAATGGACCTTTAGCCCTCGGGTTTTATCTGTGAACTAGTCATAAATGCTCTTGTATATATCATCTTGGGCACACTGAAAACAAATATCAAAAGCCACACAAGACCTAGACATTTGGGTGAGACCTCAGTCTCCAGTGCACCGTCTGGAGATCTGATGACAGGAGGGAGCTCCAAGATCTGGTCTGCGCAGAGCTGGTGTGGGGCCATAGTCTGGTGAATACGCAGGACATGAAATATGAATCGAGGCTTCTCCTGGCTTAGTGGCTGTCAATCAAACCCTAGGTGGCTAGACACGACTGATCTTTCCTTCCCAGCTCTGACCTTGACCTTTCTGCTGTTCTGGCTTAAAATTCAGAATTCCACGTCCAGCTCCCACACAGAGTTTGGGAAACAGTACAGAGTCGTAGTTAGTAACAAACAATGCTGTGGATGAGAACAGGAGCAAGAAGGGGAGGCACAGGGCAGCAGAGACAAGGAACGGGGATGAGGAGGGAACTTAGATTCCTCTACATTACTAGAAGATCGTAGTTGAGTGCATTCTGCCCATCTTTGGCAAAATCCTCCTTCCTGAAGCCATCTTTCAATCCTAAGCAGATGCACAATCTGCAGAACTCTCACTGTTGCCTTGCACAAAAATCCTGCAAGAATCTCATAAAAAGGCTTTGCATTAGATGCTTTTTAGTCTTTTTCAGCACCTGACGTATTCTTTTACATATAAGAACTCACTTTTCATGACTTAGATCAATATACACAGGGACAATATAAGAAATCAATTTGAACCATTTGAAAATTCACCATTATTCTTATCATCAAATGACAATTGCCATTTTTTCCAATTAGTTTACTGGACTGTGACTCCATCATTATTTGAGAAGTATTTGATAATTTGAAAATTAGAATAATTTTTAGATGTATCCCTATAATATATACAAAAAAAGCTGCCACTTTTCGTACAAAGATATTTAACTACAAGGCTGTTGTCCAGATCATTTAGAGTCCTTTAATACTACTTTAGACCTTAATCCAGTCTCTAGACTTAACCCATGGCCAAACTCAGTGGAGATCTTCCAACATTAATTTTTCCTTTCAAACCCACAATCATTTTTTTGAGCATGAATGTGAAAACATATTGTTTCCTATGTTCTGTAGGTTTGTAAGTGAGTGCAGTTACCATTTAGAATTCTCCCACCTGCTTCCAGATGTCAAAGCAGGGGGTATTACTCTTGAGAGCTCATCAATTCTGCTTCAGTGGATACTGGGAGGATGCAGGGTGGATAATTTTGCCTATCAATTCCTTTTGAAATCTTAAATTGTTCACAATCGGTGGAAAGTATTGCTTTATTGGGTAGGGTGAGAAGGTGGAATAGCAATCATTTAGTAAGAAATTCTGTCCAGTATGTGCTGGACATAATAAACCAGCCTTTACAGGGCTAGTGGTAAGCTCTTTTTGGAGGAATTAGCTTGTTTCTGTGGGGGTGGCGAAGGCATCCAGGATGAGGCAAGTGATGACTGACAGCCCAGCTGGTGGAGATGGGTAATTGGAAATTCATGGCACATAAATCTCCCGGTACTTATCTCGAAGCACAGGAAGAGAGGGGATGCGAGCAGGGGGACATTTAACTCTTTCAAAGGGATCTGAGAGTATGGCATGTCTTTGGTTTGTCATCTGAACTTTAATTAGAGTTTTCCGTTTTAGACCAATGCACTCTGTTTAAGAAAAGGGCTCTGCACAGTCAATAGAAATATGTTCAACTATTGGGGAGGGTCTTTGCTGTGCTCTTAAGAACAATGTGTAATCCTTCCCTATGAAGTGCCCTGAGACAGTGGCTAACACTTCACTGCTTTCTGGGTTTCTGTGTGTTCTCTTGTTTTAGCTTCATACACAGGACCTTGCTCTACTCTAAACTACTTCTAAAACAGAGGTTACATTAGGTCGTTTGCAAGCAACTGGAGCTAAAAATGGTAGCATAGAAGTGGTGTTATTGTTCTTACTGAAGTCCCCGCCTTCTCTAATCGCTTGAGTCTTTGTTTAACATCCCAAGATGAACATATACATTTGTACTTTTCGTGATAAACCTCCATGTTATTAAAGATAGCCATTAAGTCACTTCTAACTTATTAATTTTTCTTCAGGCATATCAACCTCATCCTCTAATTAGCTAAAATTATTTAATCTCAGCAAAGGTAAATCGATGTTTTGAGCATGTCACAGTGTGGGTGAGATTAAGACTCTCACTGAGCTTTGTGAACAGTACCCCTGACCCCACACTGGAAGGGGGAGCGGCTTTCTGAAGGAAAGAATTCATTCATTCCAGCAGCTGCCCTCCACACTTTCTGCTGCCTCTTTGTTGATGTTCAGAACACTTAGCTCACCTTAGTGGGTTATGTCCCTGAGTACTTGAGCTGTGCTGTTTGTGGTTGGAGAAGTGTTGCTTGCATAATCTTCAGCACCAGAGTTCCTGCTGGTGAGCACAGCTACCATGTAGCAATCTGATGTGCACAGTCTTCTCATAGCTTCCTGCTGGTGAGCACAGCTACCATGTAGCAATCTGATGTGCACAGTCTTCTCAAAGCTTCAAGTCTAAGGCTGAGAAAGGAGGAGGTTGTGGGGGAGACAATGAAGCCCAGGAAAGTAAATAAAATGCATAATAGGCTTCCTGTAATGATGGCTTGTAAGGTGAATTGGTCAGTCTGAGGCAAAGCATCAGCCTTCAATCTCTGAGTTCTTGTAGATACTAGAATACTGTTTTGGACTAGATCTTTCAGCCAAGGACAAGGCTAGAGATGTAGTTAGCTCAGTTGGTTCAGTGCTTACCTAGCATGCATAAAGCACCTAGGTCAGATCCTTATCACTGCATAAAATGGATGTGGTGTGCACACCTGAAGTCCCAAAACAGGGGAGGCCCTTCCTTAGCAACAGAGATGCCATAAACCCTTCTGCCGTTTCCAAAGGCTATCATGGTCTCTTTCTGACTCAGATGTGTATCTTTCATATGGACTGACTGATTCCACAGGAACAAGATAATGACGAGGGTGGATCCCAGGGAATAAATGAACTCTTAGATGTGGTAATAGCAGTAGGAATATCTGCTTGGAAGTAATTACCAACCTTTTAAAACCATCTTTCATGTCTGCAAACTAACTGCAAATAATGTGTCTCTTGAGTGAAGAAAACAAAAGACCATGTTATCATTTGAATAATATCAGTAGGGCTGGAGAGGGGTCCATCAGTGAAGGTCACTGGCTGCTCTTGCAGAGGGCCAGGGTTTGAGTCCCAGCACCTACATGGAGGCTCACAAGCGTCTGCAATTCTAGTTTCAGGGGATCTGATGCCTATTCCAACTTCTGAGAGCACTACACATGCATGCAGTACACATACAGACTCATGCAACTAAATAATAATGAAAAAATTTAAGTATATATAATAAAGAAGCTTCATGAGCTGTATAAAATATATTAGCAGCCATGATAGCTGTATAAGGGAGACTTTTGGGTCAATAGCTTAAATTCATCTGCATCTGGATTTTCTTGTGAACTGTAAAGCCTATAGTGGTCCGAGTGTGCACATAAAGAAACCCTACTTTGTAACCTTGCAGATTCAGGCCTTCACATTCTATCAACTGCGGCTGTGTAGAGTGGCTTCACCAGTGTTCCTCAGCCACAGTACACAGCTTGGCTGCAGAGGTGGCCTGGAGTTCCTGCCTTTGCTTGTCATGCTGGTGTCTTACTAATCGTCACTCTTACACTAGCTCAATCAAGTTTGCATTTTTAGGAAACTCTCATGAGCCATTTGTTTATTTTTGTTTTTGAGACAGGGTCTCTAGTTCCAGCTGGCCTGGAGCTTACGTCATAACCCAAGCTAGTCTCTCAGCCACGTCAATCTTTCTGCCTCAGCTTCCCAAGGGCTAAAACTACAGGTGTCTCCATACCTGTCTAGAGAACTCATTCCATTGGCGTTTATGGATGTTCATGTATTCGGTTAGTATGTTCTTACGTCTGTGACCCCCACGAGTCTATGAGAATATCAAAGGTAGGCAGTCTGTCGTTTTTCTTGAGAGGAGTTCAACGAACGTGCTCAGAAATGCAGCCAAGCTCCTCTGTCCGAGGCTCTGAACTGCTGTTCCTTCTGTCTTGTACGCTTTTACACAGATCTTTGAACCGATGCCTTTGTTCTCAGAGAGGCATCCTGGGAACACCTTACCTAAAGCAGATTGTTTCCCTCACCCTAGCGTCCCCTCATCATTTGGCGAGGTGTATCGTCTTCTTAGCATGGGCCATTGTGTGGCATTTTGCTTTGGTTCTGTCTCTTGCTACAAAGAGTGATGGTGACTTCATATTTCCTTCTCCATGTGCCCTGCACCTAGAGCCTTGCTGGCCTGTGGAAAGCCTTGGTGGGTGTTTATCAAACACGTGGAGGACATTTGATTTCCCCACATGCCTGTGGTTCTGGACTAAACATAAAGTTTTAATTGCTAGGCAGGAGCTCCCATGTCTTGCTGCGGACTGGTGCTGGCTCCAGGGATCTCAGAGCAACATGATGCTGTTTTGTGTTTGTCCCATCTGGTCTGTGATCCAACAGTGCCTGGGTTTTTCTCAGCAGGTGCTGCACAGAGTCGCCCTGAATCTTGGCTTTGTAGAACCCATTTGTCTATCATTCCTCTTCCTTTGCTGACTAGCAGTACTGGCCAGGGTACGGTTTTGAACTCACTTGTGTTTCTCATTACAGTTGGTCTCCACCCAGCCAGGGACTCAGACTTGACAAAAGCCACACTTGAGAGGGTAGCAGTTATTCGAGAGGCTTTGTCTTTCTCTTATGATGGCCAACAGTGCCACTAGGAGTAGACACTTGGTGAAAGAGGATGAGAGCTTACCACGAGAGAGAAGGCCTGTGTCTCAGTTGTGTTTCTATCGCTGGGAGAAAAAGGGTTTACTCAGCTTACAATCTGTAGTCCGTCACTGGGGAACCTAGACAGGAACTCATGGCAGGAACCTGGAGTTAGGAACTAAATAAAAGAGCTCAGAGGAGAGTCACTTACTAGCTTTCTGGTTTGCTCATTTGCTTTCTTGTACACAGTGGGTTGGATCCTTATATTTCAATCCTTACATCAAGGAAACACTCTCTCAGAACCTGCCAAAGGCAACCTGGAAGGAGGCATATTCTCAATTGAAGTTCCTCTCTTCAGACAACTCCAGCTTGTGTCATGCTGACAAAAACAAAAGCAAACAGGACAGCTCTGCAGTGATGGCTAACGTGCTCAGGAAGGCTTAGAGTTGGGGCTACTAACGAGTGTACTGGATGCAGAGTCCCCTCACTTAGCCTCAGGTGACTGGGGAGTACATGGATTCCTTCCCCTGGAGGGGCCACTGCTCTTATGAAGAGGAATGACCAGAGGTGGCTTTGCAGCAACCCAAGCCATCCTTATATTTGTTCCACGTGTCTGCTTCAGTGTCGTCTGGGACTGGGAGAGGGTGAAAGAGATGCCGAGCCAACTCTGCTCCACAGCAGGCCCAGCACCTGTGTAGACTGAGCAAGTTCCCTTCTCCCTCTGAGCCTCCACCTGGAGACTCAGACAAGCCAGTTCAATAACAATGATCCTTTATGCTGACGGAGCTTCAAATTTACTTTACAGCCTCTGCACGGAAGCAGAGTTCCCACTGACAGACACATCCGATGTACGGCCTCATCATTTCTGCGAGGCTCATGTTAGGTCTGGAGCTTGCTGTGTGTGCATTGATTAGGTTAAGATGCGCTTCTCCCCTGTTTCCACGAGACTTGGAGAAGCTGTGGGTCATCAGTGTACAGCCTTACTCTGGAGAACATCCAAGAATTCCACGGAAAGGCCATGATCACCACTTACCTCGACTCTAGGGCTAGATAAATGCTCACATGTGAATATGCACGTGTACACATACACTGTGTGTGTCTGTGTGTGTGTATGTGTGTGTGTGTGTGTGTGTACCATGACCTCCAGCACAGAAAATCACGTTTGCCATTTCTTTGAAGGTGAAAGTGGTAAGAAGTGCCTAACAGAAGATACATACTATTCCCTATGAAGATTAAAATACTACTGGATATTAATAATTAAAGGTCTCACTGGTTTTTTGAGAGAGAAACTGGAATCCTAAGAGAAGAAAAAGATAGCCATTGTTTTAGAATGATCGCACAATGATCCAAACTAGTGTTTAATCGGCTGAACCCTCAAGCAGTTTTATTATGACGAGGCGAACTGTAATTACCATCCAAGCTCTTATTTTGCTTCCCAAGTTCTTTCACCCCTTTTTCTTTTAGCATTATTGCATTTTATTTGGATTTTTGCATTTAGCTTAGAGAAAAAGTCTAACACAATTGCTAAAAGCAGATAGTGGAAATCACCTGGGTAGAATATTAGCCCACTCGAGCGACAAAGGAATTGCTGTGTGTACAAACAGACTCAGTAGTTAGATGCATTTCCTTTCCTAGTTAGAAAATTCCAAACACAGCACACAGTCTTCTTTGAATAAGAAATAGTCTCAAGTTGGAGTTTATTATTTTAATCACTGTTTTTATTAGTCATTTAACAATTGCCTGGTACTGATTAATTATCTGGCTGTGTTATGTTAATAAGATTTCCAGGAAGGGAAAGAAGTCATTTTGCTTACGTGGGTTTAGTCTAATTTTATTCACCAAAATGGTATTTACTTAATAACAATGGTGGGGATGAGTGAAGATCCAGGCTGCGCCGTCTTCATGCCTGTGCACAGCTAATCCGCAGAGCCAGCTCTGCCCAGGGTGTGAGTCGTGGATGGGTCTCCAAGCTCTTTACAACCTGTGTGCTGGACCAGTGACTCCTGCATCACTGCTGTGTGAACTGGTCCTTGGGTTCTCACTGGATAGCCATCCTGGAGGAAGATGCAGTACTCCGGACAACTTGAAGCCACTGGTGCCCAAGTGAAAAACCAAAACAAAAACCAACAAAACCCTAGGGCACTACTTTAATTGTAGTTGAATGGGCTAGTTTTCCAAGCTGTGATGTTCTCTGAATTGGGAAGGACCATCTGACACTAACACTTTGCCCCAGGTTTTGTTCTTCTGCTGCACCATTTTCTCTTCTGCAGGGACAGAAGATGATTTTTTTTTTTTTTTTGGTCACTTTTACCATTGTCACCACATAGCAGCCCCAGAGGCGTAAACATTGCCATAAGGATCTACTCAGAGATCGTCTGCATTTCAGACCCTTGGAGGCACAGGTCCTTGAGGTCTTTGAAAACCGTCACAGACTTTGCCATAGCATTTGAATCCTACACTTCTAGTCAAGTGGAGATAGCTTTAGAACTTGGTTCTTTTTTGATTCTGGACTCTAGAAGGTCTTTGAATATGTTTCCATAAAAATCACTTAAGAGTAAGAAACGTTTTTAAGTTTTAAAACATTTTGATAATTTCAGACATGTATACAATATATTTTTTATCAAATTCACTCCCTAACCCCACCCCACCCGGCTCCTTTTAGACCTGTTCTTTCTCCTGTTAAAACCTTTTTTTCTAGCTGGTTCACTCCTATTTCCACATCTCTCTCTCTCTCTCTCTCTCTCTCTCTCTCTCTCTCTCTCTCTCTCTGTCTGTGTGTGTGTGTGTGTGACCTACTGAGGTTAATTTGGGTTGTTTGCATAAGCATGGATGGGGCTGTTTGCTGGAGTTTAGGCACTTACCAGTGGTTATACCACTGGGGAAACTGACATTTTGTCATTGAAGAGACGGTAACTTTCAAAGCCCCTCCCTATTCAGAGTAGAATATTGACTGGCCTCATCTGGCTTACATCTTGATCTGGTTGCCCAGGTGCCGTGAGTCCATGGGTGAAGAGGCCATGTCACGTCAAGAAGACATGCTTTCCCAGCAACCCCCACACCCGTTATCTGGTTCTATGTCCCTTTTCCTATGATCTAAAACTAGTTATTCATTTCAGAGTTCCTATTATGTAGCTTAGGTGAAGCGTTCTCCCTGTTTTTGTTTTCTTTTTGAGACTTTTGTATTTGGGGCGCACAGTCAGAAAAGCGAGTCATAACTGAGTTCGGGAGAATCAAATTATTGCTCAAACATTTCATTTTGAACAAGAATTTAGCAGCTTATGCTATAAACCATGAGAAAGTGTTGACAGTCTAGTAAAGTGTAATTTAGAGGGTTTTAGAAACCAATAATAAATAATGAAACAAGACCCTGTTTTAGGAATTGCATGTTTATATGAAGACTTCAGTTGAAAGCCCAAAAGAGTTGACAACAGACTCTGTTTGGTGTTTTCAAGTTTTGAAAGGGTGTTTTAAAAATATGTATCTGGAAAATACAGGAACTATGCAATATGGTTTCCAATCCTCTCTGTATTGTTTGCCCCATAAGACGTTTCCCTTAATCCTCTTCAGGTGGGGTTCTATTCCTCAGAGGCAAGGAGGAGTTGAGCTAATTGTGCCTTGCTGCCTGCGGCTGTGGGGCTCAGCAGGCCTGGAAGCAGGTCTTGTGTGGCCTGCACCTTCGCCTCAGTGAAAAGTGGGCTCTGTCTGCATCTGTGTGCCAATTTCTGGAACGGCTTCCTTAGAAGCAACTGATCTCACTTGCTTCTCGGACTTCATCTTTCTGGAAATCTGACGGATATGGATGCAAGCTTCTGGGCTGGAGTCTTGACCTCCTGGTTGTAAGGAAAAGATGCTGAAAACTGGCTGGTTGGAAAGGTGTCTATTCTTGGCAGCAGTGTGGCACTCACAAAGTTTCCTCCTAGGAGAATGAAGTTTATTTCTATGACTCTCATCACTGAAAATTAAGTCCAACAGGTGGTAGCTAAGCTGGCTCTACAATGGTCTCCTTTGTTTATAGATGTGAAATGGCAAAGAGGGATGACTTCTGGGCTCTGTTTTCATTGAGAACACGGGGGAGGGGCTGGAAAGTGTGAGATCAGTCTTATTCTAGCAGGGAGGGCACCATTTCAGGATTGAAAGTCAAGAGGGAAACTTAGGTCTGTGGCCGAGAGCAACTTGACTCGTTCTTCCTAGACAGGGATGAGGTAAAGTCAGGCTGAGGTAAAGCAGACATGTGGGGGCCTGGAGAAGTAGGTAGATGGTTGTGAACAGAGGGGGACTGCACTGATGTGGGGGCCACCCTACAGCTTCATACTGCGGGGCTGGGGTGGGCATGACGATTCAATAAACTGTAGGACCCTGAGCTGGGCTGGAAAGAGCACATGCATGGGGCATTCTGTGAGCTTAATAAGCATTTCTCAAAGAAGTTAGCACTGCTTTCAGAGTTCTCCTGTTTTAAGCCCTCACTCATGGGAAGCTGATGACATGTTTTGTTCTCCTGTTTTGTCCTGCTGCTGCTGCTGAAGATCTCGACATGCCAGCAGAAGCCGGAGAAGGAGAGCTCTGGTGCTTTCTCACCTTGTCAGAGAGAAGGCAGCACCAAGAGAGTCTATTATGCAGTTAAAATATAGAACAATTATATTGCTTTAAGGGTCATCAAGTTTTTAAATGATTGTTCTAAAGGGTTTTTTTCTTATACTGGGATCCTGACTGATAAATGCAAGAGAACAGTGAAACAAATAATCACCATGTGGCATCCATCAAAGCAAAGGGTCAAGAATGGGTGCCAGAGTAACTGGGTAAAAGGTCCCAAAAGCAAGATACTCCCTGAGTCCCAGAGTAAGGCCCCAGAAAAAAAGGCATAGACTAAAAGGGGAAACTGTTAATTCATAATAATCAGGCCTAGGAAAGTCACAAAAGACCAAATTTCTGCATGTCAGGATTTCTGGCATGATCACATCTTCTGGATATGGTGTTAGAATTAATCTTTTTTTTATTATTTGTTTATTATGTATACAATGTTCTGTCTGGGTGTTTGCCTGCAGGCCAGAAGAGGGCACCAGACCTCATTACAGATGGTTGTGAGCCACCACGTGGTTGCTGGGAATTGAACTCAGGACCTCTTGGAAGCGCAGGCAATGCTCTTAACCCCTGAGCCATCTCTCCAGCCCTAGAATTAATCTTGAGAATGCACCAGGTAGAAGCAAACTAAGAGGCAGTGATGTGGGATTTCCCTCTGTGTTCTGTGATTACCATTAATGAATAAAGAAACTGCTTTGAACCTATGGCAAAGCAGAACTTTGGTAGGCAGAGAAAGCTAAACTGAATGCTAGGAGAAAAAAGGGCGGAGTCAGAGAGATGCCGTGGAGCCGCTGGAGACAGACGCTGGTCAGAACGTTAGCCAGTAAGCCACAGCCATGTGGTGATACACAGATTAATAGAGATGGGTTAGTTTAGGATATGAGTTTAGCCAGAAATATGCTTAAGCCATTGGCCAAACAGTATTGCAAATAATACAGTTTCTGAGTGGTTATTTCATGGCTGGGTGGCCAGGATGAACAAGCAGCCTCCTCCTACAAGGCAGTTCGCAATACTACAAACCATCACTCTTCAAATGCCAACATTGTGAGAGACAAAATTTAAGAAGATCTTATAGACTGGGGAGACAGAGGTAGCGCAACAGGGAATATCTGTGCAGATTCCTGTGTTGAATTCTGAACAAACAAAATGACATAACGTGCAGCCTTTAATAAGAACCAGCGAGGTATTTATTAGTTCCCAATATCAGCAATAATTAACGTATAATTAGCATGTGACAACTATTATGTGTTAACAGCATCAGGGAGGGCTGAGGGAAGGGTGGAGAGAAACTTTGTGTTCCAGGAGTAGACAATAGGCATCTCCTTGTTACTATTTTACTTTTAGCTTTGTAAGGTGACTGTCTTCCTATTATCTTCCATGTCTTGTTTCGGTGAAGAGCCTTTCAGCTTTGTCCAATGGCATGATCATCCATAGCGATGCTCCCTAGTTTCTCCTGGCTGAAGTTCTGAAAGGCTTTGTTTCTCCCAGGGATCTTTACTTACATTTAAGTTGGAAAAACTTATATGTTTCCCATGTTGGGTTAGCATCAGGCTTCTCAACACCTAGACTGCTTTTGATGCCAGAGAATTCTCTCTCACAAGCTCCTGCAGGACAGTTCAACCCAACTCATTTTCCAAAACAGCACAAGAGAAAACAACATGATCTATAAGCCAAAATACAATATTTCAGAAGCTTTCCTTTGTTTAATTTGGCTCACTCCCTGGCCAGGCAGAAATACAATCCAGTAAGACATAAGCAACATTCCAGAGAGCTGAGTGACCAGTTTTGCTCATCCAAGCAATCGTGTTCCTGAGGGATGCCCCTAAGAGGCTGGAGAGGGAGGCCAGGAAAGGAGGCTGGGGAGAGATGCATCATAGACTTTCCATTAAAGGCCTCTGTAGGTTCCAGCTACTAGCCCAGACCTAACCCTGCACACATGGTTCTTTGGGCCATGTGCCTCTCAAATAAGCTCACAGTACGAAGTTCCTCCATAGTAGATGCTAGAGTACCAGACCCCACAAGAAGAGACCAATTATTCATAGGGAGATCTGTATTAAATAAAACACAGCATTAGGCCAAGAAGCATGAAATTCGGGGTTAGTGTTGACAGCCCCTCATTCCTGGCACTTACTAATTTTATGTCCCTTCTCAGCCTGTGTCATTTGCTTGAAGATTATTTAAACACAGGCTTTCAGAATCTGTGACTTAACTCTTTAAGACCTTTACGGACTCATGGGAATTAGTGGTCTTTTTTTTAATGAAAATTCTAAATTGAGCTCATTCTTATGGAAATTTGATCCTTAACAATTTTATCAGAAGGTGATGTAGCCAGATGTGTGTGTCCTATTGAAGCTCTGAACTTAACCATGCACTTTCTATTTCTAGCCACACAGCCCTGAACCCAGAGGATTAGAGCTGTAATAGGAAAAGCATGGTCTTTTCTTTCAAGTCCCTTATCGTGTGTGTGTGTGTGTGTGAGAGAGAGAGAGAGGGGGGGGGGGGGGAGAGAGAGAGAGAGAGAGAGAGAGAGAGAGAAAACAAGGTGTGTCAAGCATAGGGTCTGGAAATCAGTGTATCCCAGATGAAGCTAGTCATCATGAAAACAATACAATGAAGAGCCAAGGCAAGCTTCAGAAGAGCCGAGTCTTCTTTCAGTGACAGCAAGAAGACTATGTAAATTCTGTGCTGTTTGCCATCTTGCTTAATCTCTGGGTTATGACAAACTTCAGTCCTCTGACAATGAAACAGAATTAAAACCAGTAAGACAAAATATAAATTAGTAAGGAAGACCTCCTGTGAAGGTCACTGTGTCAGGAGACAAGGTCACACTTCCCAGGCCGAATCACCAGAATGAGGTCATGACCAGTGGTCAGCCAACCTAGAAAAGCCTGAAAGTGCCTCTAGGCAACTCACTGACTCAAAGCTCCCCTCAACATGAAAGTCTAAAGCAGATTCCACTGACTCAGAGCCTACTTCGTGTCTGACATGTGGGTACCCCCCCCCCGTCACCCCACTTGGCTGTCACTCTACAGAGGGTATAAATTAGAGCAGGCTCTCTTCTTTTCAAGTGCTGCTAAAGGCAGCTTATTTCATATAGATCATACCAGGGAGCTAGCCAAGTATGGTGTTAATTGGGTCCTCTGGAATTCAGCACCCTGGGGAACCAAAACTTTCTAGCAAGGGGGTGGAGTCAATCCACAGGCTGCGTGAAAATGAAAACTGAGAACATATAGAGAACTGATCACTGGCAGTTCAGCCAGCTCATTTTCTGTCTGATTTCTTCTTTCAGTTACTTGTTTTGTGTTATGTGTCTCCACAACCCGCTTTCCTGCAAAGCCATGAAGTCTTGTTTTGAAAACCTGCTGGCCCAGAATGCAGCCCTTGGAGGTCCTGGCCTCATTGTTATGAGGCACCTTCCATATGTCGTTCGCACGCATATGTGGTTCCTCTCTTTCTGGCCCTTCTCTCCTCATCCATACATTGGTGCGTGCATTTTCTCTTTCTTGCACACATATGGACACACACATGGAGGGAGAGGAGAACTGCACACATTTTTTTCCTTGAGAGACAGAAGTAGGGCAGGCTCAGGACTTGTAAGGAGCACCATTTAAGATAAGGGGTTCCTTGCTGTGTGTTGGGTTCATGGCCAGTACTTCAACTCTGTGAGTGATTATCGGGACCCTCTCCATTTTTTTTCCTTCCTTCTTCCTCTCTCCTCTTCCAGGATAAGGTTTCTAAGAAAAAGAGAGTGGTTGCCTTGCCTGGCTCCTGTTATCCAGACAGGGAATGAAGGGTGGAGCAGGCAGGCTGAAATCCTGACACACAGTTCTTTAGGGACCAGAGGAGGCGCTCACTGAGAAGTGTGTATTGCAGGCATGCCTGCTGAGTTTATTATGCTGTTATCTGTCACTACTCTGACTAAAAGGGAAGGGCTTCTGTAATCTGTTGCTGCAAAAGAATTGGTGCATTGTTCTCTTTCTAAGGCTTCCAACTAATTGGGTCTAGAGGGAAGATTAAAATGAGATTTTTTTTCTTGACTTCTGTAGCTCATCTTATTAGACCTCTCTAGGTCTTTTTTCTTTTAATATTTGAATGGAATGCAATCAGAGCAATCTATAACTGTAGACAGAATGTATTTCATTGTCTTAAAGGAAAAACAACAAACTTTTGATTCCCTGTTTTTTTCCATTTACAATTTTTTTGGCCTTGAAGAGATGTAGCATATACAAGGCCATCTTTACAATGATGCCAGTAAACTTTGGGATCAGGAGCTATGATATTCCCAAGACAAAGCTATTTTAATTCATCACCTTGTGACTTGTCAATTAAAAATTACAAACAACATTAGTAATCTATGTGAAGATATACAGTCATTATTAATGGAGTTACACCTGTTGGCAGTTCCACCCATTGGTCAGTTAGTGATGAAAATTGCCATCCAGGATGCAAATACAAATGGAACCATAGGTAAATAGAATCTTAGCTATAAGAATCAGATGAGAAATATATAGATCTTAAGATTGTGTTTTTTCAACCTTACCTCCATAAAACAATTGGAACTTGAATGCCTGTAGCTAGTTATCTTATAGAAAAATTAGACCAAGATCAAAAATATGGGATGCCACCCTTGGATTCATACAGTTGGGAACTAATTGAACTTTTTTGTTTTATTTTTACCAAGACTCCACTTTTTTTCTATAATTTTTGCAAGAGCTGGTGACTTACAGGGAGTCTTTGGTAGGGGAGTTTGATGCATTTTGCTAGAGATCCCTCTAATGGCATTTTCTCTTACGGCTGCTGCTCCGCGTGTGACCTGTGTTACTTTGTAGTTCTGTTTATTAATCTATCCAATGAGTCAGAAATGAAGGAGAATTTATGTTTGAATACCCAATTTATATCAACTTATTTTATATTTTTCTTTCTAGAATTTGTTTCAAAGAGCATGCAGGGTCTCTCTCCTTCCAAAGAATTTGTTGACTCAGTCACTTAAGCAATTTGTTGATAGGAGAAAAGTGCAGTTTCTACTTAGTGAATCGACTTCGAGCAGAGCCAAGAGCCATCTAGATATCAAACCCAAGAGGTTACCCATTAAAGGGGAAGGTTTGTTTTCTTGATCTGACCAGGACTCCTGGTGCTTATATGGGGAAGTTTCCTGGTCTTAGGGTCATTAACCCTGACCTTGTCACTAGCCTCTTTACATTAGCTGGACTTATTTGTCACAAAATACCCAGGAAACCCAGCTTATAGGAGGATAGACTTGTGGCTCAGGATTTCAAAGGCATCAGTCCTTCATGATGGTGAGAACATGGTGAAGGAGAACAGTTCACATCTCAGCAGCTAGGAAACAGAAAGGGTATCAGAAGGAAAAGATCAAGCTAGAGTCCACCGACAGGGTCCATTGTTGCTTCTCTCCATCACCTCTTAGTTATCCCATCAGATAGGACTCCCTCAAGAGACCAGGCCATTCAGTAGGTCAGAGTACACATGCCACGCCTAGAACTGTGTTCAATGGACTCACTTGTGAAGTACAAATAATGCAGCCTTGATAAATCTGCACCACTGTCAAGGTCACAGTGGGTGTTCATTGAATGTGACATCCTGGAGGGTTCTCGGGGTCTGACAAGCCTACTGAGTAAGAGTGGCTCTCTTCCGCCCCACTTTTGTTGCATGTGGAGAAGAGCCATTGTCTTTCATATAAGCTGAGAAAGCAGGACTTCTTATGGAAAGATACCCTAGTTTCGGAAAATAACTGAGTTATCTTTGAAAGACTCTTGGGGTCCACTAGTCATTTTCTACCACACAAGACATGAACTGGCTCCTGTATCAACCATACTAACAATAGTTACCTTGGAAATTGCTGTGAACTCCAGTCTGACTGTCACAGGAGCCTCGCGGTGATGTGTGGGGAAAGCACGGCCAGTTGAAACCATTCTTTGCCTGTGTGTTTTGGGTGAGCTTCATCGTCTCCTTAAACAGAAGGAATGTTCTTCCTGCAGAGAAATATTTATCCTATGCAGAAGATTCCCAGGTGCTCCTAATTTACCAGCTGAGGCCTCTTAACCACAGACTAAGGGTTGATCTGTGACCAAAGCATGTGTTTTTCCCATCAAAACTTCTTCCTTTTGGTGCCTTCCATAGTTCAGACAGTCTTGAAAAACCTTGGAATTCTTGGTGCTCTGCAATGCAGCAAAGCTCAGAATATGGAGATCCTTCAAGAAGCACCAAGTGATGTAGAAACCAGAACTGAAGCCTCACGGGAATGCCACAAGAGCACCCTTGTCCATCTTATGAACATTAACCATCCTCCTGGTTCAGCAACTTTCCATCCGAGTTCAGAACAGGCTTCCCACCACTTCACAGTAACAAATCAGGAAATTCAGGGTGGCTCACATCCCTTTCCCTGCCATCTTCCCAGCAAATTTTAGGACCTTTTAACAAGTTAAATCACAACCTCTACTGTAGTATCATATAGTTTTCAACCATTTAACACGATACAATTTGCTACCATTTTGTTATTGTTTGGAAAGCTTCTTGCTTTCCGAAAGGTAACTTATACGCAATGTTTTGATGGTGATTTTCCCCAAGCCTCTTCTGCCTATTTGGTTTACTGTGTGGTATTGCAGAGTACAGATAATTTTAAGAATGTACATGCTTTATTAGTGTAAAGCCAACTGTATGATAAACTCTTAGAGAGTAGGAGCTAAGCATAGTTATCATGCCCTAGTGTCTTTCTCTACACATATGCAAAACTCAGTGTAGTTTCCTCTCCAATTTTTTTCCTAACCTAAGAACTTTTGTAATCTTTGGCTAGTTAATAAATAATTGTGATAGTTGCATTCAAAAATTTTACCTGATTCTAAGGTTCAAAGGAGAGCATAGTGACGTTTGTGTTGTATGTTTTGGTATGAAATTTCATCAAACAAACCCAGACGTGGTAATTTTCACATTTACAGAAAGGCTGGGTCTATAGCTCAGTAAGAGAGCACTTACCTAGCATGTTCAAAGCCCTAAGTTCAATTTCAGGGATTGCAAACAAAACAAAACAAAAGACTCTATTAAAAACATTGCTATATTTTTGATGGACTAAGCAAAGAATAAAACAATCCTTTCCTGGTTTGGTGGCAGGTAAGGAAATTTTAGTCTTACTGAGTTAGGAAGAACCCTATGCTAGATGCTTGTTTTATTTGCTTCTAGTGTTTGCTTATTGTGGGCATCGGGACAGGATCTGGGCTTTCCTGTCTGATTCTGACTTTATCATTCTTTTTATTCTTCACGAGTATAAGTGGTGTATTTGTATGTTGAGATTGGAGGTTACATGTCTTTCTTGATCATTCTGCACCTTACACATTGAAGCCAGGTCTCTTGAACTGAGGGCTCACGGATTTAGTATGTCTGGCTTGTACTTCTCTGCTTCATAGGCATAGGTTCAGAGGAGGTCCACAGTTGTTCACCCAGATTTTTCTGTGATGCTGGTGATCTGAACGCTGGCTTTCACTGTGTTGCCAGGCACCTTAGCCATTGAGTCATCTTCTTAGCCACAAGAGACTTTAGACCACAAGGAGTTACAGACTGATCGTGCTCAAGGAACTCCCTGCAACTTCCTGCTGAAGGGAACCCTTTGCCCCTTCATGCTGGGCTACTGTTTATTTCACCTCTAAAGTTGTACTTCAGGCAAAGTAAGGAACTGAGGGTTTGGTGCTGGGGTGGGGCAGGGGTTAGGGTGATTGCTAAGGCTGTAGTAACCAATGTCCCCATGTGTTATCTCTGTGGCCAATAACCAGGGGCTTTAATTACTTCTTAAAAAGAGTTCTCCAACCTCTTCACTAGACCTTCTGCCTGGTTACAGGCGCCATAGTAAGGAAAGAGCACATGAGCATGCACAGTTGCCTGAGAGCCAGGCTCACTGCCTGTGTGTTTGACATACTCAACCTGATTTTTAACTCTTGAGCATGCATGATGTTTTACATGAATAGATTTTGGGTTGAGAAGAGGAATCATAAGAAACACTGAAGCATCCTTAAACTGAAAGGAAACTGGAAAGTGGCATTCCTGCTGATGCTGTTGATATCGTCTTGAGCCTATTTCCAAGCTGAGCTGATCAACATGCTAATACTGAATATCAGGTTGTAAAAAATGCAAACCGAAGTGCCTGTTTTGTCTCGTTTGCTTTCTTAATCATGGAGATTATATATTATCCATGTGCTCTATGCTTGTCAATCGGTTGCAAATTGAATCATGAAATAATGAAAATGGAAAAAAAATTGGTAGATTTTTAAGCTATGTGGTATATACCTTTCCATTATCAAAAATCAAGTTTATATTTGCTAAGATATCCAATAGTTGAACACTTGATTCTAGATAAATAAATAATACCTGCAATAATATTATTTCAAACTTTAATTATAGACAAACTACAATTTTTTCTAATAAAATAAATGTGAAGTAAATTAAACAGAATATATTACTTATACATGAGGGAAAGTTGAAATTTGTCTTCATACATAATGAATATTATTAAAGTTGTATTAAATGAACTTTGAGATAAAATCGTTAATAATGTATTGATCTCAAGTGAAATGCTTTATTTTAAGTCTTCTCTCACACACCATGCAAAAATGATGAGATCATTAAAAGATTTCCCAAAGGGTTTATCGTGAAAATAAATGAGTCCTCGAGTAAAGAATGAGCAGAAAATGCTAGGTTGACCGACCTTCAAAGACTCTGCAGAGCCTGCTATCCCATGCTATGGCATCAGCAAAGCATGGTTAGGACTAGACAGGACTAGGAAGACGGACTTGCCAGGAAGCACAGAACACGCCTTCCATGCACAGCTCCGTAAGCGGAGGAGGTCGCATTCAGCTGAAGCAAAGTGAGGGTTCTGGACTCAGAACCAACCTGTGCCCTGCGATAACACATTTACTGGCAGTTTTAACTCTTTGTTCGCGAAGAATACATACCAAATGCATATTTATTAGTTTCTCTGTTATAAAAAAATTAAATGAATTTCTATTAAAATGATTCTCTTAATATCATGCCAAAGCTATGCCCTCGGCTACCCATGAGAGGTAAACTGGAGATGGTTTACTTCTTGACTCCGTCACAATTAACTGCTTAGGTTAGTCTTGGCAAATTATATAACCAGACTGTCAATCAATTTTCTAAATGCTTTCTAAAATTAAGCTAAAAATGCACATGAAAATAAGTTACTGGAAGAATCTCATATTTCCTACTTTCTATCAGTCTTGAGAAAAAAAATGATCAAGTCACATTTGGAATCATTGTCTTTCAACCAGTTTTGCTTTGCCCGTAGGCCTAGAGGAGAGGAGAGAACAAGGAGACATCAAACTGTTGTGTGTTGAACTAAGGAGACTAATTAATGACCACATTGTCCTCCTCTCAAATCTGGCTCCTTGTCATGTTGTCCATACCTGTCACTAAATAAGTGAGCTGTGCCACCAAGGAGGTGCTAGATTCGGGGCCACAGGGAATTATTCTTTTTCATGACATGGTTTTCAATCCACTTCAATATGGCTGACACTCTAGAATGTTCTGATTACTTAGCATTATTAGAAAAAATTATTCCTCAATGCAGCTGTCAAAACAAAAATGAATGGATAAATAAAATCAGGAGTTTCAAGAGCAAAATACTTCCCTTCCTTTCCTTCTGAGCAAGAGGACATGGAGACTTGTGCCATTCTTCCTTGGTGTTGGCATTAGTTTGATTTAAGAAAACATCAGAGTTTTGTTTTCTTTTCCCTACTGGATGTCCCTTCAGTTTTTCTGCTAGAGTTCAACACTTACAGATCTACCACATTACCTGAGGCTAAAGGGGTTTTTGTCTGTTTGATTGGTTGTATTTTGAGTTTGTTATTGTTATTTGATGGAGGAGAGTTATCTGTCTATGTTTCTTTCATTGGTTAATTAATAAAAAAAAACTGCCTTGGCCCTTTAAGAGACAGAAAATTGGGTAGGTGGAGTAGACAGAACAGAATTGTGGGAACAAGGAAGTAGAGTGGGGGAGACGCTTCAGACAGTCGCCATAGTGAGTCTCCATGCTGCTCCTCTCCGAGATGGACGCAGGTTAAGATCTCTCCTGGTGAGCCACACCTCGTGGTGCTACCCAGACTACTAAATATGGGTTAAAGAAAGATGTAAAAATTAACCAATAAGAGGCTAAAACTATGGGCCAGGCAGTGTTTTAAAAAAATACAGTTTCCGTGTAATTATTTCGGGTGTAAAGCTAGCCGGTGGCCGGGTGGCGGGACGCAGCCCCGCCAATTCTCACTACATTGTTTAACTGTATTTGCTTCTAGAATTAGCAAAAGGCACTTTTCAGAGAGAGACATGGCTGTTGATTGAGGAAGGAACTTGTCCTTCAAAGTCCTGGACACTTGGCAAGTGTGCTGTGAGGAACATATACATGAGGTCAGGCTCTCGGATGTTCCCAGTTACCAAGTTCCATTGCTAGACCAACATCTGTTACAATTGCCTATGGCTTCTCCATGGCAGTCACCACACACTCAAGGCTGAATAGTGACACCTTATATCTTTTTACATTGTTCGTCTTTCCCACAGTTTTTTCTCCTGGCGGCTCTACAGTTCCATGACAAGATGTTTGACTTATTGAAGACCCGTGGGAAGGAGTCTGACCTTGCCAGGAGACTGAACCAACTAGCCTGGAGGACTTCTTCTAAGAGATCCTGCCTCCTCAAGCTAGCAACATGATGCTTTGATCCTAAAAATCCTGTGTTTTATTTGTATTTATTCAGTAGAGAAGACCCCACTTGTCAGGGAGGCCTGGTCCAGAAAGACAGAAATGAAGGGTTATTATAAACCTACTGCCAATTCCAGAATTTTTTTGAGGGAAGTTATCTCTGTCTTTACGTTCAAAATGCTTTGTGAAGGACTTGGCAAACCACAAGTCACTTGACATTTTATAGTATAGTGCAAATCCTGACCTCAGTGTGCGTGGAACTGAGACCTAGACAAGGGAATGACAACCTTGATGTCCCAACCCTCATCGATCAGCTAACAAATCAGGGAGTGATTTCCCATGGAACTTCTCCGAGTATGAAGACTGCTTCCCCATGGATGGAAAGATGGTGTTCTATGCCTTTGGTCTCTTTGTGTTTTCCAAATTAATCTTTTCCAGGCTTTCTCAACCTTTACAACTTTATATTATGGCTAAGGTTCTGGAGATTTGGGCTTTATTTTAAAAAGTAGAGATATATCTAAAGGGCAAGAATATAGTGATGTCTAACAGTGAGATATTTTGTTTTAGAATGCTTGTTGTCCTAAGAAAAGGATCTTCCTCCTTTTCCTTTTATTTAGTCTTAATTGACCATTTCCCCCTTGGCTTTAGATTCTTGGGACATGAAGTCAGGTAGAAGAATTCCAACTTACAGAAATAAATGTATTTATAGGATTTTGGATTAAAACATCCATAAAGGTAAAAGCATTGCTTTGCTGAAATACAGTCAACATTAGTGAGCCCTTTTATTGAATAAGCAAAAGTCTCAGCAAAGTTTAGTTGAAGATACACATTTGGGAAACATGCCTCAGAAACGAGAAAGCTCACATCTGGACAGGTGACACAAGATGGGAGTGTGGTGGCAACAAAGGTAGGTGGAAGGAAGGTGCTGTGGTCTAAATCTGCACTGTCAGAAGGTAATCATGCTCACTGTGAAGTTTGCAGCTATGTTCATCCAGGTGGCTACTACAGAACACGTGCTAAGCGCTGCATTGTTGCAGCAGCAAGCAGAGCAAGCACAGCAAGCACAGCAAGCACAGCAAGCGCCTTCTTGTGGAACCTTCATCTAGTAGGTCAATTGATTCTTGGAAACTAGGGAAGATTCTGGGCAGTAACAGGTCAAGTGATCAGTTGGCTTCACAATGCTTTCCTCGGAGTGGTCTGTGTTTTTCTTTAGTTGCTGAACTTAATGGGAGGGGGCAGAGGTAATTTCTTGACACTCTAGAGCCAGTGAAAGTGGTGGACGTGATACGGAACTCATTCACTGCCTGACAGACAATGGTGGGAAAGTGCCCGCATGCCTGTGACTTAATTCAAACACTATTTGCTTGCTTGAGACTTTGGACAGCATCAAGCCATTCTCCACTCATGGTCCTTTATGTGTTATTTTAAATGAGTTTGTTTCTTTCCTTTTACAAAGGCTTTAATAATTTTCCATGTTGACGAAATGCAGTTGGGTGGGTCTCTCCCATCAGCACTGATACCAAATATTGACTCCTCTTATGTCCTGTGCAGTGTGATACTCATGGGAAAATGAAAGCTTTGTTCCCCACACTCAAGAAACTTAGAAGATTGGGGATTCAAGGGATTATGAAAATCGGCTTTTAAAAAGTCATTTTTTTCATGTACCTTTCTGAAAATATATGTACATGAGAATAAGGGACATTGGATGAGGACCACGGCACTGGAGAGCTATCTGCCGGAATTATCTGTCATTTCTGGTCAAGTATATGTGAAAATAAGATCCCGAGTATAATTGTAGAAGGTTGTGACACCCATGAATTTCCTTTTATTTGTTTTTTCCCCGTATTTTATTCAATGGAATATTGTTATTTGGTAGATTCTGGTTCTGAGTGGAGGCCGAATGAGAAAAGCAGATGAGTTTTCCATAGCTGAATGAGTTTTAAACACTGGCTAAAGGAAGTGAGTTGACTTTTCTTCCAAGTGCTTTGTCCTTGGCTTTTTCACTGAGGCGCATACAGTATTCTACCCTGGGCAGTAGTTTTCTGTTTGGAATTCTGATCCCAAAGTTCTGGCACCAGAGCCTCACTGACTCCAAACTCCAGCAACTGAGAGCTGATGACTGGTATTCAAGACACATCTGGAAGATTCCTTTTAGGTAGCTCTAGTTTCTCTTAGGTAGTTGATATATTTCAGACCTGGCCCCAGATAACCCTGACAGCCCACAACCTGCAGGAAGCACTGGCCCAGCTTGACACAGTGGAACCCCTCTTCTTCCAGAAGTACATGCTGACTCTCTGGGGTACAGTGGTTTAAAAAGGGCTAGCAAGCACATTCCCTTACACAGGATTAAAATATAGATGGCAAGTTGTCAGCTTGAGTCTTGACTTTGTGTGTGTGTTAACATTCAGGGGCCACTGAAGAGCATGCCTGTGTGTGGGAACACATGTTTTTTTAATGGTGCATAATTCATTATTCTTAGTCTTTTGTTGTCTTCTTGTCAGCTGACATGTTCACAGAGGTTGAGTAATAAGGAGAAAACTATGTTTTCTAATTATTCTAGAGAATAATGCTTAAGAGGTAATGCATTTATGAAAACCAATTCCTCAGAGATAACAAATTATATGGAGTAAATATGGCCAGAATTTTATGAAGTGGGCAAGTCTTTAAAGAGAGGCAGGTCAGAAGAATAATAAAAAATATTACCTCATTGATCCCAGCACTCGGGAGGCAGAGGCAGGCGGATCTCTTGAGACCAGGATCTCCTGGTCTACAAGAGCTAGTTCCAGGACAGGCTCTAGAAACTACAGGGAAACCCTGTCTCGAAACCCCCCCCCCCAAATATTACCTCAATGGTGTAATGTGACATAATAAAAGTGATCTAATTAGTCAAATAAGAAAAGGTAGAGGAGGGAGAAAGAAGAGAAAAAAGGAATTAAGGAAATGGGAGAGAAAGACAGGGATAAAAGGCAGAAGGGATGGGCAGAAGAATGAAGAAATTCTGGCTCCAATGGGAAAACAGTGTTTCTGTGCAGGGATGTGATGGTTTGTTGTTAACTGACACCTTGACACAGCCAGAGTCAACTAGGAAGCAAGTCTTAATGAGAAGCTTTCTAGATCAGGTTGGCCTGAGGGCAAGCCTGTGGGTGATGACCTTCATTGTTGGTTCTCTCTTCTCTCTTTGCTTTTAACTATGTATGTGATAGTAGTAGCTGCATCAGGTCTCACCTCAACTTCCCCTGAAACCCTGAGCAGGAATTGTTAGCCCACTAAACCCCTACTTCTCCCATGTTGTTCTTGTCCAGGGTGCTTCATCATAACAGAAACAAAAACTTGAGCAGGCAGAAAAATGGAAAATCGCCTATAAAGATACAGATTATTCTCTCTCTCTCTCTCTCTCTCTCTCTCTCTCTCTCTCTCTCTCTCTCTCTCTCTCTCTCCTGTCATCTTTAAGAATAAAGCTTGTGGCTAAACTGCAACCTTGAACTCCTGATTACATTTTGTTGGATCTAGAAGCACTGCCATAGAAAGAGAAAATGTCTATTGATCACTCTAGAAACAGTGGTTAACATTTAGTAAAAAAAATCTAAGTGCAACTTGCAACTAGAAAATCAGTGTGGTGCTGCCTGGTGTTACACTGCTTTTGGTAAAACCCATGCTTGAATTTCTACCCATGGAAGTCATCCTAAGGTACACGCTATCATTCCAATTAGTCAGCTGTGACTGAGGCTCAAGGCCAGATGCATTGAGACTAGAAGGCACTGACTAGCCTCTGGAAATGTGTCTATAGAAACTAGAAGTCTCGGTTGTTGAAATAAGGACTCTGGCTAGGTGTAAGATTTATCTGAGGGTCCAAGGGTAATAGAGAATCATTCCAGAGCACTAATGGTAATCGTATCATGGCTGGTACTATCAATCTAAATGTATGCTGAAAAGACAAAGCTTTACAAATGTCACTGCAAGCTGGAACCTCTGTGAGATTTCTGGAGACTTTAGCAAGATGCTCACATCAGAATCTGAGGATGAGGAGTCTGTTGAGATATCCTTGAACCTGAACTCTTAAAGTGATAACATTAAAGACTTATTTCAAACCTCTTTTGTGCATTACAGCAAGTCTCCAGAAAAATACTTCTGGAATCAGAACATTCTATGGAGACTGTTGTTTGACACTCAGAGCAGGTGAGGGTCCCACATGTA